>NC_052336.1:3787425-3849172 GCF_016432855.1 Salvelinus namaycush
CTTCTGCCAGACACAGTTCTACCTGCACTATAGACCCCACCCATCACCTCTTCTACCTGACACAGTTCTACCTGCACTATAGACCCCACCTATCACCTCTTCTGCCAGACACAGTTCTACCTATCACCTCTTCTACCTGACACAGTTCTACCTGCACTATAGACCCCACCCATCACCTCTTCTACCAGACACAGTTCTACCTGCACTATAGACCCCACCCATCACCTCTTCTACCTGACACAGTTCTACCTATCACCTCTTCTACCTGACACAGTTCTACCCATCACCTCTTCTACCTGACACAGTTCTACCTATCACCTCTTCTACCTGACACAGTTCTACCTATCACCTCTTCTACCTGACACAGTTCTACCTGCACTATAGACCCCACCTATCACCTCTTCTACCTGACACAGTTCTACCTGCACTATAGACCCCACCTATCACCTCTTCTACCTGACACAGTTCTACCTGCACTATAGACCCCACCTATCACCTCTTCTACCAGACACAGTTCTACCTGCACTATAGACCCCACCTATCACCTCTTCTACCTGACACAGTTCTACCTGCACTATAGACCCCACCCATCACCTATTCTACCTGACACAGTTCTACCTGCACTATAGACCCCACCCATCACCTCTTCTACCTGACACAGTTCTACCTGCACTATAGACCCCACCCTCACCTCTTCTACCTGACACAGTTCTACCTGCACTATAGACCCCACCTATCACCTCTTCTACCTGACACAGTTCTACCTGCACTATAGACCGCACCTATCACCTCTTCTACCTGACACAGTTCTACCTGCACTATAGACCCCACCTATCACCTCTTCTACCAGACACAGTTCTACCTGCACTATAGACCCCACCCATCACCTCTTCTACCAGACACAGTTCTACCTGCACTATAGACCCCACCCATCACCTCTTCTACCTGACACAGTTCTACCTGCACTATAGACCCCACCTATCACCTCTACTACCTGACACAGTTCTACCTGCACTATAGACCCCACCCATCACCTCTTCTACCAGACACAGTTCTACCTGCACTATAGACCCCACCCATCACCTCTTCTACCTGACACAGTTCTACCTGCACTATAGACCCCACCCATCACTCCTCTACCTGACAAGTTCTACTGCACTATATACCCACCTATCACCTCTTCTACCTGACACAGTTCTTACCTGCACTATAGACCCCACCATCACCTCTTCTACCTGACACAGTTCTACCTGCACTATGGACCCCACCTATCACCTCTTCTAACTGACACGTTCTACCTGCACTATAGACCCCACCTATCACCTCTTCTACCTGACACAGTTCTACCTGCACTATAGACCCCACCCATCACCTCTCTACCGACACAGTTCTACCTGCACTATAGACCCCACCATCACCTCTTCTACCTGACACAGTTCTACCTGCACTATAGACCCCACCCATCACCTCTTCTACCTGACACAGTTCTACCTGCACTATAGACCCCACCTATCACCTCTTCTACCTGACACAGTTCTACCTGCACTATAGACCCCACCCATCACCTATTCTACCTGGCACAGTTCTACCTCTCACATCTTCTACCTGACACAGTTCTACCTGCACTATAGACCCCACCTACACCTATTCTACCAGACTCAGTTCTACCTGCACTATAGACCCCACCCATCACCTCTTCTACCTGACACAGTTCTACCCATCACCTTTTCTACCTGACACAGTTCTAACTGTACTATAGACCCCACCCATCACCTCTTCTACCTGACACAGTTCTACCTGCACTATAGACCCCACCTATCACCTCTTCTACCTGACACAGTTCTACCTGCACTATAGACCCCACCTACCACCTCTTCTACCTGACACAGTTCTACCTGCACTATAGACCCCACCTATCACCTCTTCTACCTGACACAGTTCTACCTGCACTATAGACCCTACCTACCACCTCTTCTACCAGACACAGTTCTACCTGCACTATAGACCCCACCTACCACCTCTTCTACCTGACACAGTTCTACCTGCACTATAGACCCCACCTACCACCTCTTCTACCAGACACAGTTCTACCTGCACTATAGACCCCACCCATCACCTCTTCTACCTGACACAGTTCTACCTGCACTATAGACCCCACCTATCACCTCTTCTACCTGACACAGTCTACTGCACTATAGACCCCACCTATCACCTCTTCTACCTGACACAGTTCTACCTATCACCTCTTCTACCTGACACAGTTCTACCCATCACCTCTACTACCTGACACAGTTCTACCTGCACTATAGACCCCACCCATCACCTCTTCTACCTGACACAGTTCTACCTGCACTATAGACCCCACCCATCACCTCTTCTACCTGACACAGTTCTACCTGCACTATAGACCCCACCCATCACCTCTTCTACCAGACACAGTTCTACCTGCACTATAGACCCCACCTATCACCTCTTCTACCTGACACAGTTCTACCTGCACTATAGACCCACCTATCACCTCTTCTACCTGACACAGTTCTACCTGCACTATAGACCCCACCCTCACCTCTCTACCAGACACAGTTCTACCTATCACCTCTCTACCAGACACAGTTTACCTGCACTATAGACCCCACCCATCACCTCTTCTACAGACACAGTTCTACCTGCACTATAGACCCCACCCATCACCTTTCTACCTGACACAGTTCTACCTGCACTATAGACCCCACCCATCACCTCTTCTACCTGACACAGTTCTACCTGCACTATAGACCCCACCCATCACCTCTTCTACCTGACACAGTTCTACCTGCACTATAGACCCCACCCATCACCTCTTCTACCAGACACAGTTCTACCTGCACTATAGACCCCACCCATCACCTCTTCTACCTGACACAGTTCTACCTGCACTATAGACCCCACCATCACCTCTTCTACCTGACACAGTTCTACCTGCACTATAGACCCCACCCATCACCTCTTCTACCTGACACAGTTCTACCTGCACTATAGACCCCACCTATCACCTCTTCTACCTGACACAGTTCTACCTGCACTATAGACCCCACCTATCACCTCTTCTACCTGACACAGTTCTACCTGCACTATAGACCCCACCCATCACCTCTTCTACCTGACACAGTTCTACCTGCACTATAGACCCCACCCATCACCTCTTCTACCTGACACAGTTCTACCCATCACCTCTTCTACCTGACACAGTTCTACCTGCACTATAGACCCCACCCATCACCTCTTCTACCTGACACAGTTCTACCTGCACTATAGACCCCACCCATCACCTCTTCTACCTGACACAGTTCTACCTGCACTATAGACCCCACCCATCACCTCTTCTACCAGACACAGTTCTACCTGCACTATAGACCCCACCTATCACCTCTTCTACCTGACACAGTTCTACCTGCACTATAGACCCCACCTATCACCTCTTCTACCTGACACAGTTCTACCTGCACTATAGACCCCACCCATCACCTCTTCTACCAGACACAGTTCTACCTATCACCTCTTCTACCTGACACAGTTCTACCTGCACTATAGACCCCACCCATCACCTCTTCTACCAGACACAGTTCTACCTGCACTATAGACCCCACCCATCACCTCTTCTACCTGACACAGTTCTACCTGCACTATAGACCCCACCCATCACCTCTTCTACCTGACACAGTTCTAACTGCACTATAGACCCCACCCATCACCTCTTCTACCTGACACAGTTCTACCTGCACTATAGACCCCACCCATCACCTCTTCTACCAGACACAGTTCTACCTGCACTATAGACCCCACCCATCACCTCTTCTACCTGACACAGTTCTACCTGCACTATAGACCCCACCCATCACCTCTTCTACCTGACACAGTTCTACCTGCACTATAGACCCCACCCATCACCTCTTCTACCTGACACAGTTCTACCTGCACTATAGACCCCACCTATCACCTCTTCTACCTGACACAGTTCTACCTGCACTATAGACCCCACCTATCACCTCTTCTACCTGACACAGTTCTACCTGCACTATAGACCCCACCCATCACCTCTTCTACCTGACACAGTTCTACCTGCACTATAGACCCCACCCATCACCTTCTTCTACCTGACACAGTTCTACCTGCACTATAGACCCCACCCATCACCTCTTCTACCTGACACAGTTCTACCTGCACTATAGACCCCACCCATCACCTCTTCTACCTGACACAGTTCTACCTGCACTATAGACCCCACCCATCACCTCTTCTACCTGACACAGTTCTACCTGCACTATAGACCCCACCTATCACCTCTTCTACCTGACACAGTTCTACCCATCACCTCTTCCACCAGACACCGTTCTACCTGCATACCTCCCTGTTCTCCTGGCCAGGGATGACTCTACCTCCCTGTTCTCCTGGCCAGGGATGACTCTACCTCCCTGTTCTCCTGGCCAGGGATGAATCTACCTCCCTGTTCTCCAGCCCTGCCTCCTCCTACCTCCCTGTTCTCCTCCTCTGCCTCCTCTGCCTCCTCCTACCTCCCTGTTCTCCTGGCCAGGGATGACCAGCCCTGCCTCCTCCTACCTCCCTGTTCTCCTCCTCTGCCTCCTCTGCCTCCTCCTACCTTCCTGTTCTCCTGGCCAGGGATGACCAGCCCTGCCTCCTCCTTCCTCCCTGTTCTCCTCCTCTGCCTCCTCTGCCTCCTCCTACCTCCCTGTTCTCCTAACCAGGGATGACCAGCCCTGCCTCCTCCTTCCTCCCTGTTCTCCTCCTCTGCCTCCTCTGCCTCCTCCTACCTCCCTGTTCTCCTCCTCTGCCTCCTCTGCCTCCTCCTACCTCCCTGTTCTCCTCCTCTGCCTCCTCTGCCTCCTCCTACCTCCCTGTTCTCCTGCTCTGCCTCCTCTGCCTCCTCCTTCCTCCCTGTTCTCCTCCTCTGCCTCCTCTGCCTCCTCCTACCTCCCTGTTCTCCTGCTCTGCCTCCTCTGCCTCCTCCTTCCTCCCTGTTCTCCTGCTCTGCCTCCTCCTACCTCCCTGTTCTCCAGTCCCTGCCTCCTCCTACCTCCCTGTTCTCCTGCTCTGCCTCCTCCTACCTCCCTGTTCTCCAGCCCTGCCTCCTCCTACCTCCCTGTTCTCCAGCCCTGCCTCCTCCTACCTCCCTGTTCTCCAGTCCCTGCCTCCTCCTACCTCCCTGTTCTCACAGTCCTGCCTCCTCCTACCTCCATGTTCTCCAGTCCCGCCTCCTCCTCCTCCCTGTTCCAGCCTGCCTCCTCCTACCTCCCTGTTCTCCAGCCCTGCCTCCTCCTACCTCCCTGTTCTCCAGTCCCTGCTCCTCCTACCTCCCTGTTCTCCAGCCCTGCCTCTCCTACCTCCCTGTTCTCCAGCCCTGCCTCCTCCTACCTCCCTGTTTCTCCAGCCCTGCCTCCTCTTACCTCCCTGTTCTCCAGCCCTGCCTCCTCCTACCTCCCTGTTCTCCAGCCCTGCCTCCTCCTACCTCCCTGTTCTCCTGCTCTGCCTCCTCCTACCTCCCTGTTCTCCAGCCCTGCCTCCTCCTACCTCCCTGTTCTCCTGCTCTGCCTCCTCCTACCTCCCTGTTCTCCAGCCCTGCCTCCTCCTACCTCCCTGTTCTCCAGTCCCTGCCTCCTCCTACCTCCCTGTTCTCCAGTCCCTGCCTCCTCCTACCTCCCTGTTCTCCAGTCCCTGCCTCCTCCTACCTCCCTGTTCTCCAGCCCTGCCTCCTCCTACCTCCCTGTTCTCCAGCCCTGCCTCCTCCTACCTCCCTGTTCTCCAGCCCTGCCTCCTCCTACCTCCCGGTTCTCCAGCCCTGCCTCCTCCTACCTCCCTGTTCTCCAGCCCTGCCTCCTCCTACCTCCCTGTTCTCCAGCCCTGCCTCCTCTGCCTCCTCCTACCTCCCTGTTCTCCAGCCCTGCCTCCTCTGCCTCCTCCTACCTCCCTGTTCTCCAGCCCTGCCTCCTCTGCCTCCTCCTACCTCCCTGTTCTCCAGCCCTGCCTCCTCCTACCTCCCTGTTCTCCAGCCCTGCCTCCTCCTACCTCCCTGTTCTCCAGCCCTGCCTCCTCCTACCTCCCTATTCTCCAGTCCCTACCTCCCTGTACCTCCCTGTTCTCCAGCCCCTGCCTCCTCCAATCAGATGGAGTGTTAAGTGTCTGTTTCTCCTCCCATAATGTGTTCTTTGTCTCAGGGAGACAGCCAGGAGTAGTTGAGACCCACAGAGGAATGTGTTGTGCATCGTAGTAGATCTATCTCTAGTTGATGATTTCTGCTGCTATCAGGTGAGTCTGCGTTGTTGACGACAGCTGTGTCAGAGGAGAGGAATTTATGTCTGAGGGTTTCAAGTTTAGTCAGTGGGTCTGGAAATGGTGTGTTATTATGAGAGGCGGTAGAACAGTAGAACAGAACAGTAGAGGACAGTAGAACAGTAGAACAGTAGAACAGAAGAGGACAGTAGGACAGTAGAACAGAACAGAAGAGAACAGTAGGACATTAGAACAGAACAGTAGAACAGAAGAGGACAGTAGGACATTAGAACAGAACAGTAGAACAGAAGAGGACAGTAGGACATTAGAACAGAACAGTAGAACAGAAGAGGACAGTAGGACATTAGAACAGAACAGTAGAACAGAAGAGGACAGTAGAACAGTAGAACAGAACAGAAGAGGACAGTAGAACAGTAGAACAGAACAGAAGAGGACAGTAGGACAGTAGAACAGTAGAACAAAACAGAAGAGGACAGTAGGACAGTAGAACAGAACAGAAGAGGACAGTAGAACAGTAGAACAGTAGAACAGTAGAACAGAACAGAAGAGGACAGTAGAACAGTAGAACAGAACAGTAGAGAACAGAACAGTAGAGGACAGTAGAACAGAACAGAAGAGGACAGTAGAACAGTAGAACAGAACAGTAGAACAGAACAGAAGAGGACAGTAGAACAGAACAGAAGAGGACAGTAGAACAGTAGAACAGAACAGTAGAGAACAGAACAGAAGAGGACAGTAGAACAGAACAGAAGAGAACAGTAGGACATTAGAACAGAACAGTAGAGAACAGAACAGAAGAGGACAGTAGGACAGTAGAACAGTAGAACAGTAGAGAACAGAACAGAAGAAGACAGTAGGACAGTAGAACAGTAGAACAGTAGAGAACAGAAGAGGACATTAGGACAGTAGAACAGAACAGGACAGGTGTGTGTTTGTTGCACTGACAGGGAATAGGGTGTCATGTAGTGAATTAGATAGGGAATAGGGTGTCATGTAGTGAATTAGATAGGGAATAGGGTGTCATGTAGTGAATTAGATAGGGAATAGGGTGTCATGTCGTGAATTAGATAGGGAATAGGGTGTCATGTAGTGCACTATATAGGGAATAGGGTGTCATTTGGGACAGAGCCCTGTGGTCTGTCTGTCTGTCCGTCCATCCTTTTGTATCTGTCTGTCTGTCTGTCTGTCTGTCTGTCTGTCTGTCTGTCTGTCTGTCTGTCTGTCTGCCTGCCTGTGTCTGTCTGTCTGTCTGTCTGTCTGTCTGTCTGTCTGTCTGTCTGTCTGTCTGTCTGTCCTTACGTATATGCCTGTCTGTCTGTCATTACGTATATGCCTGTCTGTCTGTCTGTCTGTCTGTCTGTCTGTCTGTCTGTCTGTCTGTCTGTCTGTCTGTCTGTCTGTCTGTCTGTCTGTGTCTGTCTGTGTTTGTATCTGTCTGTCTGTGTTTGTCTCTGTCTGTCTGTCATTATGTATCTGTCTGTCTGTCTCTGTCTGTTTGTGTCTTTCTGTCCGTCCGTCCGTCTGTCCTTATGTATCTTTCTGTCTGTGTCTTCATGTCTATCTCTGTCTGTCCTTATGTATCTGTCTGTCTGTCTGTCTGTCTGTCTGTCTGTCTGTCTGTCTGTCTGTCTGTCTGTGTCTGTCTGTCTGTGTCTGTCTGTCTGTCTGTCCTTACGTATATGCCTGTCTGTCTGTCATTACGTATATGCCTGTCTGTCTGTCTGTCTGTCTGTCTGTCTGTCTGTCTGTCTGTCTGTCTGTCTGTCTGTCTGTCTGTCTGTCTGTCTGTCTGTGTCTGTCTGTGTTTGTATCTGTCTGTCTGTGTTTGTCTCTGTCTGTCTGTCATTATGTATCTGTCTGTCTGTCTCTGTCTGTTTGTGTCTTTCTGTCCGTCCGTCCGTCTGTCCTTATGTATCTTTCTGTCTGTGTCTTCATGTCTATCTCTGTCTGTCCTTATGTATCTGTCTGTCTGTCTGTCTGTCTGTCTGTCTGTCTGTCTGTCTGTCTGTCTGTCTGTCTGTCTGTGTCTGTCTGTCTGTCTGTCTGTCTGTCTGTCTGTCTGTCCTTACGTATATGCCTGTCTGTCTGTCATTACGTATATGCCTGTCTGTCTGTCTGTCTGTCTGCCTGTTCTCATGTCTGCCTGTCTGTCCGTCCGTCCGTCAGTGTCTTTCTTCCTGTCTGTCTGTCTGTCTGTCTGTCTGTCTGTCTGTCTGTCTGTCTGTCTGTCTGTCTGTCTGTCTGTCTGTCCTCCTGTCTGTCTGTCTGTCCTCCTGTCTGTCTGTCTGTCCTCCTGTCTGTCAGTCAATCATAGAGGATGTAACAGATCAAGCATTAACAGAACCAGGTCATATAGAGTTATAAACCAATGACAGTAGTACAAAGTGTTCACTCTGTTTCACCCCAGTAGACATTAACCCTCGTAGCTGTCAGGCTGACCATCAGGAGACATTAACCCTCGTAGCTGTCAGGCTGACCATCAGGAGACATTAACCCTCGTAGCTGTCAGGCTGACCATCAGGAGAGTTGTTACAGTGTGTGTGTTGTGTGTAGACATTAACCCTCGTAGCTGTCAGGCTGACCATCAGGAGAGTTGTTACAGTGTGTGTGTGTTGTGTGTAGACATTAACCCTCGTAGCTGTCAGGCTGACCATCAGGAGAGTTGTTACAGTGTGTGTGTTGTGTGTAGACATTAACCCTCGTAGCTGTCAGGCTGACCATCAGGAGAGTTGTTACAGTGTGTGTGTTGTGTGTAGACATTAACCCTCGTAGCTGTCAGGCTGACCATCAGCAGAGTTGTTACAGTGTGTGTGTTGTGTGTAGACATTAACCCTCGTAGCTGTCAGGCTGACCATCAGGAGAGTTGTTACAGTGTGTGTGTTGTGTGTAGACATTAACCCTCGTAGCTGTCAGGCTGACCATCAGGAGAGTTGTTACAGTGTGTGTGTTGTGTGTAGACATTAACCCTCGTAGCTGTCAGGCTGACCATCAGGAGACATTAACCCTCGTAGCTGTCAGGCTGACCATCAGGAGAGTTGTTACAGTGTGTGTGTTGTGTGTAGACATTAACCCTCGTAGCTGTCAGGCTGACCATCAGGAGAGTTGTTACAGTGTGTGTGTTGTGTGTAGACATTAACCCTCGTAGCTGTCAGGCTGACCATCAGGAGAGTTGTTACAGTGTGTGTGTTGTGTGTAGACATTAACCCTCGTAGCTGTCAGGCTGACCATCAGGAGAGTTGTTACAGTGTGTGTGTTGTGTGTAGACATTAACCCTCGTAGCTGTCAGGCTGACCATCAGGAGAGTTGTTACAGTGTGTCTGCTTCACCCCAGTAGACATTAACCCTCGTAGCTGTCAGGCTGACCATCAGGAGAGTTGTTACAGTGTGTCTGCTTCACCCCAGTAGACATTAACCCTCGTAGCTGTCAGGCTGACCATCAGGAGAGTTGTTACAGTGTGTGTGTGTTGTGTGTAGACATTAACCCTCGTAGCTGTCAGGCTGACCATCAGGAGACATTAACCCTCGTAGCTGTCAGGCTGACCATCAGGAGACATTAACCCTCGTAGCTGTCAGGCTGACCATCAGGAGAGTTGTTACAGTGTGTGTGTTGTGTGTAGACATTAACCCTCGTAGCTGTCAGGCTGACCATCAGGAGAGTTGTTACAGTGTGTGTGTTGTGTGTAGACATTAACCCTCGTAGCTGTCAGGCTGACCATCAGGAGAGTTGTTACAGTGTGTGTGTTGTGTGTAGACATTAACCCTCGTAGCTGTCAGGCTGACCATCAGGAGAGTTGTTACAGTGTGTGTGTTGTGTGTAGACATTAACCCTCGTAGCTGTCAGGCTGACCATCAGCAGAGTTGTTACAGTGTGTGTGTTGTGTGTAGACATTAACCCTCGTAGCTGTCAGGCTGACCATCAGGAGAGTTGTTACAGTGTGTGTGTGTTGTGTGTAGACATTAACCCTCGTAGCTGTCAGGCTGGCCATCAGGAGAGTTGTTACAGTGTGTGTGTTGTGTGTAGACATTAACCCTCGTAGCTGTCAGGCTGACCATCAGGAGAGTTGTTACAGTGTGTGTGTTGTGTGTAGACATTAACCCTCGTAGCTGTCAGGCTGACCATCAGGAGAGTTGTTACAGTGTGTGTGTTGTGTGTAGACATTAACCCTCGTAGCTGTCAGGCTGACCATCAGGAGAGTTGTTACAGTGTGTGTGTTGTGTGTAGACATTAACCCTCGTAGCTGTCAGGCTGACCATCAGGAGAGTTGTTACAGTGTGTGTGTTGTGTGTAGACATTAACCCTCGTAGCTGTCAGGCTGACCATCAGGAGAGTTGTTACAGTGTGTGTGTTGTGTGTAGACATTAACCCTCGTAGCTGTCAGGCTGACCATCAGGAGAGTTGTTACAGTGTGTGTGTTGTGTGTAGACATTAACCCTCGTAGCTGTCAGGCTGACCATCAGGAGAGTTGTTACAGTGTGTCTGCTTCACCCCAGTAGACATTAACCCTCGTAGCTGTCAGGCTGACCATCAGGAGAGTTGTTACAGTGTGTCTGCTTCACCCCAGTAGACATTAACCCTCGTAGCTGTCAGGCTGACCATCAGGAGAGTTGTTACAGTGTGTGTGTGTTGTGTGTAGACATTAACCCTCGTAGCTGTCAGGCTGACCATCAGGAGACATTAACCCTCGTAGCTGTCAGGCTGACCATCAGGAGACATTAACCCTCGTAGCTGTCAGGCTGACCATCAGGAGAGTTGTTACAGTGTGTGTGTTGTGTGTAGACATTAACCCTCGTAGCTGTCAGGCTGACCATCAGGAGAGTTGTTACAGTGTGTGTGTTGTGTGTAGACATTAACCCTCGTAGCTGTCAGGCTGACCATCAGGAGAGTTGTTACAGTGTGTGTGTTGTGTGTAGACATTAACCCTCGTAGCTGTCAGGCTGACCATCAGGAGAGTTGTTACAGTGTGTGTGTTGTGTGTAGACATTAACCCTCGTAGCTGTCAGGCTGACCATCAGCAGAGTTGTTACAGTGTGTGTGTTGTGTGTAGACATTAACCCTCGTAGCTGTCAGGCTGACCATCAGGAGAGTTGTTACAGTGTGTGTGTTGTGTGTAGACATTAACCCTCGTAGCTGTCAGGCTGGCCATCAGGAGAGTTGTTACAGTGTGTGTGTTGTGTGTAGACATTAACCCTCGTAGCTGTCAGGCTGACCATCAGGAGAGTTGTTACAGTGTGTGTGTTGTGTGTAGACATTAACCCTCGTAGCTGTCAGGCTGACCATCAGGAGACATTAACCCTCGTAGCTGTCAGGCTGACTGACCATCAGGAGAGTTGTTACAGTGTGTGTGTTGTGTGTAGACATTAACCCTCGTAGCTGTCAGGCTGACCATCAGGAGAGTTGTTACAGTGTGTGTGTTGTGTGTAGACATTAACCCTCGTAGCTGTCAGGCTGACCATCAGGAGAGTTGTTACAGTGTGTGTGTTGTGTGTAGACATTAACCCTCGTAGCTGTCAGGCTGACCATCAGGAGAGTTGTTACAGTGTGTGTGTTGTGTGTAGACATTAACCCTCGTAGCTGTCAGGCTGACCATCAGGAGAGTTGTTACAGTGTGTGTGTTGTGTGTAGACATTAACCCTCGTAGCTGTCAGGCTGACCATCAGGAGAGTTGTTACAGTGTGTCTGCTTCACCCCAGTAGACATTAACCCTCGTAGCTGTCAGGCTGACCATCAGGAGAGTTGTTACAGTGTGCGGTGTTGTCAAGCACTTACAGCGGCTTGCAAAAGTATTCACCCCCCTTGGCATTTTAACTATTTTGTTGCCTTACAACCTGTAATTAAAATAGATTTTTGGGGGGTTTGTATCATTTGATTTACACAACATGCCGACCACTTTGAAGATGCAAAATATTTTTTCTTGCGAAACAAACAAGAAATAAGACCATAAAAAACACGGAAAACTTGAGCGTGCATAACTATTCACCCCCCAAGTCAGTACTTTGTAGAGCCACCTTTTGCAGCGATTACAGCTGCCAGTATCTTGGGGTATGTCTCTATAAGCTTGGCACATCTAGCCACTGGGATTTTCGCCCATTCTTCAAGACAAAACTGCTCCAGCTCCTTCAAGTTGGATGGGTTCCGCTGATGTACAGCAATTTTAAGTCAAACCACAGATTCTCAATTGGATTGAGGGAGGTGTTGGGTTTGCACCAGACATAGCGTTTTCCTTGATGGCCAAAAAGCTACATTTTAGTCTCATCTGACCAGAGTACCTTCTTCCATATGTTTGGGGAGTCTCCCACATATCTTTTGGCGAACACCAAACGTGTGTTCTTATTTTTGTCTTTAAGCAATGGCTTTTTTCTGGCCACTCTTCCGTAAAGCCAGGTCTGTGCCCAAACAGTTTGAGCTTCTACTTTTAAAAATCCACCTTCCCAGAAATAAGTCTCTCACTGTTGCCATTTGTTATAGACCCCCTTTGCCCCCAGCTGTGCCCTGGACACCATATGTGGATTAATTGCCCCCCATTTATCTTCAGAGTTCATACTGTTAGGTGACCTAAACTGGGATATGCTTAACACCCAAGCTGTCCTACAATCTAAGCTAGATTCCCTCAATCTCACATAAATTATCAAGTAACCTACCAGGTACAACCCTAAATCCGTAAACACGGGCACCCTCATAGATATCATCCTGACCAACCTGCCCTCTAAATACACCTCTGCTGTCTTCAACCAGGGACTCAGTGATCACGGCCTCATTGCCTGCGTCCGTAATGGGTTCGCGGTCAAACGACCACCCCTCATCACTGTCAAACGCTCCCTAAAACACTTCAGCGAGCAGGCCTTTCTAATCGACCAGGTATCCTGGAAGGATATTGACCTCATTCTATCAGCTGATGTTCTGAAAGAGTTGCAAAATCTGGACCCCTACAAATCAGCCGAGCTAGACAATCTGGACCCTCTCTTTCTAAAATTATACGCTGCAATTGTTGCAGCCCCTATTACTAGCCTGTTTAACCTCTCTTTCGTATCATCTAAGATCCCTAAAGATTGGAATGCTGCCGCGGTCATCCCCCTCTTCAAAGGGGGAGCCACTCTAGACCCAAACTGCTACAGACCTATATCCATCCTACCCTGCCTTTCTTAGGTCTTCGAAAGCCAAGTTAACAAACAGATCACCGACCATTTCGAATCCCACCGTACCTTCTCCGCTATGCAATCTGGTTTCCGAGCTGGTCATGGGTGCACCTCAGCCACGCTCAAGGTCCTAAACGATATCATAACCGCTATCAATAAAAGACAGTACTGTGCAGCCGTCTTCATCAACCAAGGCATTCGACGCTGTCAATCACTACATTCTTATCGGCAGAGTCAACAGCATCGGTTTCTCAAATGACTGCCTCGCCTGGTTCACCAACTGCTTCTCAGATAGAGTTCAGTGTGTCAAATAGGATGGCCTGTTGTCTGGACCTCTGGCAGTTTCTGTGGGGGTGCCACAGGGTTCAATTCTCAGGCCGACTCTTTTCTCTGTATATATCAATGATGTCGCTCTTGCTGCTGGTGATTCTTTGATCCACCTCTATGCAGATGACACCATTCTGTATACTTCTGGCCCTTCTTTGGACACTGTGTTAATAAACCTCCAGACGAGCTTCAATGCCATACAACACTCCTTCCGTGGCCTCCAACTACTCTTAAATGCTTGTAAAAATAAATGCATGCTCTTCAACCGATCGCTGCCCGCACCCACCTGCCCGTCTAGCATCACTACTCTGGACGGCTCTGACTTAGAATATGTGGACAACTACAAATACCTAGGTGTCTGGTTAGACTGTAAACTCTCCTTCCAGACTCACATTAAGCATCTCCAATCCAAAATGAATTATAGAATCGGCTTCCTATTTTGCAAAAAAAACTCTCCTTCACTCATGCTGCCAAACATACCCTCTTAAAACTGACCATCCTACTGATCCTTGACTTCGGCGATGTCATTTACAAAATAGCCTCCAATCCAAATTGGATGTAGTCTATCACAGTGCCATCCGTTTTGTCACTAAAGCCCCATATACTACCCACCACTGCGACCTGTATGCTCTCATTGGCTGGTCCTCACTTCATATTCGTCGCCAAACCCACTGGCTCCAGGTCATCTACAGTCGTGGCCAAAAGTTTTGAGAATGACACGAATATTAATTTTCACAAAGTCTGCTGCCTTAGTTTGTATGATGGCAATTTGCATATGCTCCAGAAGGTTATGAACAGTGATCAGATAAATTGCAATTAATTGCAAAGTCCCTCTTTGCCATGCAAATGAACTGAATCCCCACAAAAAAAAACATTTCCACTGCATTTCAGCCCTGCCACAAAAGGACCAGCTGATATCATGTCAGTGATTCTCTCATTAACACAGGTGTGAGTGTTGACGAAGACAAGGCTGGAGATCACTCTGTCGTGCTGATTGAGTTCGAGACTGGAAGCTTCAAAAGGAGAGTGGTGCTTCGAATCATTGTTCTTCCTCTGTCAACCATGGTTACATGCAAGGAAACACATGCCGTCATCATTGCACTGCACAAAAAGGGCTTCACAGGCAAGGATATTGCTGCCAGTAAGATTGCACCTAAATCAACCATTTATCAGATCATCAAGAACTTCAAGGAGAGCGGTTCAATTGTTGTGAAGAAGGCTTCAAGGCGCCCAAGAAAGTCCAGCAAGCGCCAGGACCGTCTCCTAAAGTTGATTCAGCTGCGGGATCGGGGCACCACCAGTACAGAGCTTGCTCAGGAATGGCAGCAGGCAGGTGTGAGTGCATCTGCACGCACAGTGAGGCGAAGACTTTTGGAGGATGGCCTGGTGTCAAGAAGGGCAGCAAAGAAGCCACTTCTCTCCAGGAAAAACATCAGGGACAGGCTGATATTCTGCAAAAGGTACAGGGATTGGACTGCTGAGGACTGGGGTAAAGTCATTTTCTCTGATGAATCCCCTCTCCAATTGTTTGGGGCATCCGGAAAAAAGCTTGTCCGGAGAAGACAAGGTGAGCGCTACCATCAGTCCTGTGTCATGCCAACAGTAAAGCATCCTGAGACCATTCATGTGTGGGGTTGCTTCTCAGCCAAGGGAGTGGGCTCACTCACAATTTTGCCTAAGAACACGGCCATGAATAAAGAATGGTACCAACACATCCTCCGAGAGCAACTTCTCCCAACCAGCCAGGAACAGTTTGATGAGGAACAATGCCTTTTCCAGAATGATGGAGCACCTTGCCATAAGGCAAACGTGATAACTAAGTGGCTCGGGGAACAAAACATCGATATTTTGGGTCCATGGCCAGGAAACTCCCCAGACCTTAATCCCATTGAGAACTTGTGGTCAATCCTCAAGAGGCGGGTGGACAAACAAAAACCCACAATTTCTGACAAACTCCAAGCATTGTTTATACAAGAATGGGCTGCCATCAGTCAGGATGTGGCCCAGAAGTTAATTGACAGCATGCCAGGGCAGATTGCAGAGTTCTTGAAAAAGAAGGGTCAACACTGCAAATTTTGACTCTGCATCAACTTCATGTAATTGTAGTTGACACTTATGAAATGCTTATATTTATACTTCAGTAATCCATAGTAACATCTGACAAAAATATCTAAAGACACTGAAGCAGCAAACTTTGTCGAAATTAATATTTGTGTCATTCTCAAAACGTTTTCCACAACTGTATAAATCTTTGTTTGGTAAATCCCCGTCTTATCTCAGCTCACTGGTCACGATAGCAGCACCCACCCGCAGCACGCGCTCCAGCAGGTATATTTCACTGGTCATCCCCAAAGCCAACACCTCCTTTGGCTGCCTTTCCTTCCAGTTCTCTGCTGCCAAGGACTGGAACAAATTGCAAAAATCACTGAAACTCGAGTCTTATATCTCCCTCACTAACTTTATGCATCAGCTGTCAGAGCAGCTTACCAATCATTGCACCTGTACACAGCCCATCTGTAAATAGCCCACCCAACTACCTCATCCCCATATTATTATTTAGTTTTGCTCCTTTGCACACCAGTACCTCTACTTGCACACTCATCTTCTGCACATCAATCACTCCAGTGTTTGATTGCTATATTGTAATTATTTCGCCACTATGGCCTATTTATTGCCTTACCTCCCTAATCTTACTACATGTGCACACTGTACATAGATTTTTCTATTGTGTTATTGACTGTACGTTTGTTTATGTGTAACTCTGTGTTGTTTATGTCGCACTGCTTTGCTTTATCTTGGCCAGGTCCCAGTTGTAAATGAGAACTTGTTCTCAGCTGGCCTACCTGGTTAAATAAAGGTGAAATTAAAAATGTAAAAGCCCAGCTCTGTGGAGTGTACGGCTTAGAGTGGTCCTATGGACAGATACTCCAATCTCCGCTGTGGAGCTTTGCAGCTCCTTTCAGGGTTATCTTTGTTCCCTTTGTTGCCTCTCTGATTAATGCCCTCCTTGCCTGGTCCGTGAGTTTTGTGGGCGGCCCTCTCTTGGCAGGTTTGTTGTGGTGCCATATTCTTTCCATTTTTTAATAATGGATTTAATGGTGCTCTGTGGGATGTTCAAAGTTTCTGATATTTTTTTATAACCCAACCCTGATCTGTACTTCTCCACAACTTTGTCCCTGACCTGTTGGGAGAGCTCCTTGGTCTTCATGGTGCCGCTTGCTTGGTGGTGCCGCTTGCTTAGTGGTGTTGCAGACTTTGGGGCCTTTCAGAACAGGTGTATATATACTGAGATCATGTGACACTTATATAAAGTCCACCTGTGTGCAATCTAACCAATTATGTGACTTGTGAAGGTAATTGGTTGCACCAGATCTTATTTAGGGGCTTCATAGCAAAGGGGGTGAATACATATGCACGCACCACTTTTCCATTTTAATTTTTTTTATTTTCCGTATTTTTGTATTTTTTTGAAAACAAGTAATTTTTTTCCATTTAATTTCACCAATTTCGACTATTTTGTGTTTGTCCATTACATGAAATCCAAATAAAACTAAATGTAAATTACAGGTTGTCATGCAACTAAATAGGAAAAACGCCAAGAGGGAAAAATACTTTTGCAAGGCAATGCAAGTAAAAATACTTGAAAGTACTACTTAAGTCGATTTGTTGGGTATCTGTACTTTACTATTTAGATTTTTGACAACTTTTACTCTACTTAACTATTTTTATTTTAGAATATTTTTAATTTTACTTCACTACATTCCTAAAGAAAATGATGTACTTTTTACTCCATACATTTTCCCTGACACCCAAAAGTAGTCGTTATGTTTTGAATGTACAGTTTAGCAGGACACGCGCGCGTGTGTGTGCGTGTGCGTGTGCGTGTGCGTGTGTGTGTGTGTGTGTGTGTGTGTGTGTGTGTAACCATTTCCAATGTGTGCATCTTTGTTTCATCTTCCAGAGAGTTATCTGAAGACATTCCTGGGTTCCTGCATCAAACACAACTACAAACATTTCTACACAGGAGGTGGGTATCATTTCTACACAGGAGGTGGGTATCATTCCTACACAGGAGGTGGGTATCATTCCTACACAGGAGGTGGGTATCATTCTTACACAGGAGGTGGGTAGGTTTTACTGCCAGGAATTCAGGCTGAGGTGGCTCGACATTGTGGAGAGTGCCCCGAGTGCCAGTTAACAGCTCCCCGACCAGCTGTTAGAAGCCTGTTAGTGCCCCTCCCCGTAATCTAAATGCCATTTGAGAGGATAGGGAAGGATATAATGGGCCCGCTACCCAAATCCGCAATAGGGCACCAATACATTCTGGTCATCCTAAATTATGCCACTCGCTACCCGGAACACATTCCCCTGCGGACGATGGCTTCCAAAAATATCGGCAACGAATTAGTGCTCCTGTTCACCAGGGTAGGGATTCTAAAGGAGAACATTACTGACCAGGGGACCCGCTTTATGTCCCGCCTTATGGCGGACCTTTGTAAGATGTGGCAGGTGAAACAGTTGAAGACATCGGTTTACCATCCTCAGACGGACGGGCTGGTTGTGAGATTCAACCGCAACCTGAAGTCAATGCTGCCTGAGGTAAGTCAATGCTCAGGAAGGTAATCGATAAGGATGGAATAAACTCGGATTGCATGTTGCCGTATCTGACGTATGGACTACCACCTCGCGGCCCCATTCTGTTTGCTATTAGAGATGTTCCCCAAGCCTCGCTGGGGTTTTCACCCTTTGAGCTGGTATATGGGAGGCACTCCCGGGGAATCTTAGACATCGCCCGAGAAACCTGGGAGCACCAATCCACCTCTTATACTACTGTTATAGAGCACATCACGGCAATGCAAGACATGATAGCCACAGTCACGCCCATCGTCAGTGAGCACATGAGGCAAGCACAAGAGCACCACCGGCACACTTATAACCAGCAGGCTACCCTGAGGGAATTTCAACCGGGAGATAAGCTGTTAGTGCTGGTCCCCACGGTAGAGTGTAAACTACTAGCCACATGGAAAGGACCGTATGAAGTGCTGGAGAGAATATAAGAATAGAAGTTAATTATCGGATCCGACAGCCAGGTCGTCGGCCCCCGGAACACATCTATCACATTAACCAGTTAAAAACATGGCGAGAGAGAGAAACACATTGTCACGTACCCCATACCCCCTCAGGAGGCAGCCGACGTGCATGTTTCACCTACTCTGTCCCCAGAACAAGTACAGGAAGTAAAAACCCAGGTTCATAAAAACAAAGATGTGTTTTCAGGGATACCAGGCCCGAACTGAGGTTACGGCTCATGATATTGTTTCCCTACCAGGGAGAAAATTAAGCATGAGGCCGTATCGGGTACCCGAGGCTCGACGAGCCGCGATTAGAGCAGAGAAAAATGCTGACAGATGTAGTGGTTGAAGAGTCACGTAGGGAATGGTAGTGATGGTCTCCAAGCCTGATGGGTTTTGGGGGTTTTGAAAGGATTTTCAGAAGGTAAATTAAATCTCCAAGTGTGATGCCTACCCCATGCCCCGAGTAGATGAACTGCTGGAGAAAACTGGTAACGCTCGGTACATTACGACCCTGGACCAGGCCAAAGGTTACTGGCAAATTCCTTTGACCCCTCAGAGCCAAAGAAAAGACAGCCTTTGCAACCCCTGACGGTTTGTTTCAATACACCGTCATGCCATTCGTCTTACGCAGGGACCCACCTTTCAACGGCTAATGGACCAAGTCCTAAAACCGCACCGAGTTTACGCTGTAGCGTATTCAGATGACGTGGGAATCTACAGCCCAGATTGGGAATCTCACTTACCCCAGATACAGGCAGCGCTAGACGCCCTTAGAAAGGCAGAGCTCACGGCGAACCCTGCCAAGTGTTACGTGGGGTTAGAGGAAACCGAGTATCTGGGATACACCGTGGGAAGAGAGTTAATCAAATCCCAACGTAAGAAGGTGGAGGCAATTAGAGGATGGCCGAAACCAGTAAATAAGAAGCAGGTTTGAGCCTTCCTAGGGCTGACCGGTTACTACCGGAAGTTCATCCCAAGTTATGCCACAGTGGCCGCCCCCACTCACCGACATGACTAGAGCCAGAGGGCCAAACATGGTCAAATGGGATGAAAGGGACACCAAAGCATTTATAACGTTACAGGAGGCTCTCTGCTGTAATCCAGTGCTGGTGATACCAGACTTTGAGAGAGAGAGAGTTGTTCAGACGGATGCCTCAGAGGTCGGCTTGGGAGCCGTGCTCTCCCAAGAAGTAGAGGGGGTGGAACGCCCCATCCTGTTTTTAAGCAGGAAACTGGAACCACGGGACGCCAACTACTCAGTCGTTGAGATGCGCTGGAAGTAAAGTGGGCTCTAGAAAGCGTGAAATACTACCTGCTGGGGCGCCACTTCACCCTCATCAATGACCAAGCCCCACTCACCTGGATGCATAGAGCAAAAGAGAAGAACGCTTGGGTGAAGCAGTGTTTTTTTGAGTCTCCAAACGTTTCACTTTGACGAAATGGGAAATGTGGATGGGTTATCCCGCATGCATGCCTATTTTGCTGCGGTAGCCCGACCTAGGGGGTCGGATCTAGGGGGGGGATGTGTGGCAAAGAAGGGGGTCGAGTGATAAATGGCAGATATGTGAGAGGGCAGAACTAATAAACGGGCTCTGCCCTCTCACTAAAATGGCCACCCTGACCAGAACTACAGATCACAAAATGACCGACCGCCAAAAACTCCAATTCCCAGAAGCAAGGGGAACACTCGGAAGATGGGGCTGACCCACAGATAAGGGGTCAAGACAAACCAAGAAGAGAGAGAGGAAGGGGCTGGGGGAGCTGTGAACCATTGAGAAAGAGACAATATATATTGGCTGGATTTACCGTGTACGACCTGGACTGTTTGGATTTACCTGTTGGTGTTTGGACCTGGTGAACCCGATTCGTGTACCGGACCCTGTTATCCTTGATGACGCCTGCGGCCTGGACAGACCAGGACAGAGAAACCAACATACAGGTACTGTCCTGTTTGAAAGAACTCTCAGTCTGGGGTGATTTTGGTGACTGTCTCCCGCTTCATTTGTCACAATATATTGAACCTTTTATTTAGCCAGGGAGTCATGCTGAGACCACGGTCTCTTTTCCAGATGAGTCCGGCCTGAACACAAACAATTACACTAAATTATCAAAACTATGTGGACACCTGCTCGTCCAACATCTCATTCCAAAATTATGGGCATTAATATGGAGTTGGTCCCCCACTTTGCTGCTACAACCTCCACTCTTCTGGGAAGGCTTTCCACTAGATGTTGGTACATTGCTGCGTGGACTTGCTTCAATTCAGCCACATGAGCATTAGTGAGGTTGGGCGATTAGGCCTGGCTCGCAGTCGGCGTTCAAATTCATTTTTACGCACTTCAGCACTGGGCGGCCCCATTCTGTGAGCTTGTGTGGACTACCACCGGGCCGGCCCCATTCTGTGAGCTTGTGTGATCTACCACTGGGCGGCCCCATTCTGTGAGCTTGTGTGGACTACCACTGGGCGGCCCCATTCTGTGAGCTTGTGTGATCTACCACTGGGCGGCTCCATTCTGTGAGCTTGTGTGGACTACCACCACGCGGCCCAATTCTGTGAGCTTGTGTGGACTACCACAGGGCAGCCCCATTCTGTGAGCTTGTGTGGACTACAACTGGGCGCCCCCATTCTGTGAGCTTGTGTGGACTACCACCGGGCAGCCCCATTCTGTGAGCTTTTGTGGACTACCACTGGGCGGCCCCATTCTGTGAGCTTGTGTGGACTACCACTGGGCGGCCCCATTCTGTGAGGTTGTGTGGACTACCACCGTGCGGCCCCATTCTGTGAGCTTGTGTGGACTACCACTGGGCGGCCCCATTCTGTGAGCTTGTGTGGACTACCACCGCGCGGCCCCATTCTGTGAGCTTGTGTGGACTACCACTGGGCGGCCCCATTCTGTGAGCTTGTGTGGACTACCACCGCGCGGCCCCATTCTGTGAGCTTGTGTGGACTACCACCGTGCGGTCCCATTCTGTGAGCTTGTGTGGCCTACCACTGGGCGGCCCCATTCTGTGAGCTTGTGTGGACTACCACCGCGCGGCCCCATTCTGTGAGCTTGTGTGGACTACCACTGTGCGGCCCCATTCTGTGAGCCTGTGTGGACTACCACCGGGCGGCCCCATTCTGTGAGCTTGTGTGGACTACCACCGGGCGGCCCCATTCTGTGAGCTTGTGTGGACTACCACCGGGCGGCCCTCTAACAGTTGACCGGGGGCAGCTCTAACAGTTGACCGGGGGCAGCTCTAGCAGTTGACCGGGGGCAGCTCTAGCAGTTGACCGGGGGCAGCTCTAGCAGTTGACCGGGGCAGCTCTAGCAGTTGACCGGGGGCAGCTCTAGCAGTTGACCGGGGGCAGCTCTAGCAGTTGACCGGGGGCAGCTCTAGCAGTTGACCGGGGGCAGCTCTAGCAGTTGACCGGGGGCAGCTCTAGCAGTTGACCGGGGGCAGCTCTAGCAGTTGACCGGGGGCAGCTCTAGCAGTTGACCGGGGCAGCTCTAGCAGGGCAGAAATTTTGATAAACAACAGGTACATAACAGTTTGATAGACTACTGAAGGACAGGTCACATAACAGGTACATAACAGTTTGATAGACTACTGAAGGACAGGTCACATAACAGGTACATAACAGTTTGATAGACTACTGAAGGACAGGTCACATAACAGGTACATAACAGTTTGATAGACTACTGAAGGACAGGCCACATAACAGGTACATAACAGTTTGATAGGCTACTGAAGGACAGGCCACATAACAGGTACATAACAGTTTGATAGACTACTGAAGGACAGGCCACATAACAGGTACATAACAGTTTGATAGACTACTGAAGGACAGGCCACATAACAGGTACATAACAGTTTGATAGACTACTGAAGGACAGGCCACATAACAGGTACATAACAGTTTGATAGACTACTGAAGGACAGGCCACATAACAGGTACATAACAGTTTGATAGGCTACTGAAGGACAGGCCACATAACAGGTACATAACAGTTTGATAGGCTACTGAAGGACAGGTCACATAACAGGTACATAACAGTTTGATAGACTACTGAAGGACAGGTCACATAACAGGTACATAACAGTTTGATAGACTACTGAAGGACAGGTCACATAACAGGTACATAACAGTTTGATAGGCTACTGAAGGACAGGTCACATAACAAGTACATAACAGTTTGATAGGCTACTGAAGGACAGGTCACATAACAGGTACATAACAGTTTGATAGACTACTGAAGGACAGGCCACATAACAGGTACATAACAGTTTGATAGACTACTGAAGGACAGGCCACATCAGTCACAACAGATAACAGGTACATACCAGTTTGATAGACTACTGAAGGACAGGCCACATAACAGGTACATAACAGTTTGATAGACTACTGAAGGACAGGCCACATAACAGGTACATAACAGTTTGATAGACTACTGAAGGACAGGCCACATAACAGGTACATAACAGTTTGATAGACTACTGAAGGACAGGCCACATAACAGGTACATAACAGTTTGATAGACTACTGAAGGACAGGCCACATAACAGGTACATAACAGTTTGATAGACTACTGAAGGACAGGTCACATAACAGGTACATAATAGTTTGATAGACTACTGAAGGACAGGTCACATCTGTTCAGTCACAACAGATAACAGGTATTTTAGGAATAAAACCATACGAGTCAAAGGGATTTCGTAACGTTGGAATTGTTTTTTTCTGAACGATGCTTCATTTGCATCAGTTTGGCCTCCCGTTGACAGATGCACTGGTATCTGAAACGTGTGATCCAGGAACAACCTTTTATCTGTAAATCTTTACATCCCATTTGATTTCAGTGATATCACTAATCTGCTGAGAGACAGACGAGAGGACGAGAGGACGAGTGACTCATTGACGCCCACTCAGTACTGTGTTTACTGTGGCAAGAGTCATAAATAGCACCCTATTCCCTACGTAGTTCACTACTGTTGACCCTGGTTCCATAGGGCCCTGGTCAAAAGTAGTGCACTGTGTAGTGAATAGGGTTCCATTTAGTACGGAAGCTGTGTTTACTGCCCCTGGCGCCAGCCCGCCTGTTGCTAACGCACAGCCACATAGTCAATATACTAAAACACTGAAACAGGATGAATCCGTGTGTACCAACACTGTTCAGACTCATTATCACGGTCACTTGGCTTCCTATTCTATATATAGTTCACTACTTTAGACCAGGGCCTATAGGGAATAGGGTGTCTGTTAGGATACAGACCCTCAGTCTTTAGACCAGGGCCTATAGGGTGTCTGTTAGGATACAGACCCTCAGTCTTTAGACCAGGGCCTATAGGGAATAGGGTGCTTGTTGGGATACAGACCCCAAGTCTTTAGACCAGGGCCTATAGGGTGTCTGTTAGGATACAGACCCTCAGTCTTTAGACCAGGGCCTATAGGGAATAGGGTGCTTGTTGGGATACAGACCCTCAGTCTTTAGACCAGGGCCTATAGGGAATAGGGTGTCTGTTAGGATACAGACCCTCAGTCTTTAGACCAGGGCCTATAGGGTGTCTGTTAGGATACAGACCCTCAGTCTTTAGACCAGGGCCTATAGGGAATAGGGTGTCTGTTAGGATACAGACCCTCAGTCTTTAGACCAGGGCCTATAGGGAATAGGGTGTCTGTTAGGATACAGACCCTCAGTCTTTAGACCAGGGCCTATAGGGTGTCTGTTAGGATACAGACCCTCAGTTTTTAGACCAGGGCCTATAGGGAATAGGGTGTCTGTTAGGATACAGACCCTCAGTCTTTAGACCAGGGCCTATAGGGTGTCTGTTAGGATACAGACCCTCAGTCTTTAGACCAGGGCCTATAGGGTGTCTGTTAGGATACAGACCCTCAGTCTTTAGACCAGGGCCTATAGGGTGTCTGTTAGGATACAGACCCTCAGTCTTTAGACCAGGGCCTATAGGGTGTCTGTTAGGATACAGACCCTCAGTCTTTAGACCAGGGCCTATAGGGAATAGGGTGTCTGTTAGGATACAGACCCTCAGTCTTTAGACCAGGGCCTATAGGGTGTCTGTTAGGATACAGACCCTCAGTCTTTAGACCAGGGCCTATAGGGAATAGGGTGTCTGTTAGGATACAGACCCTCAGTCTTTAGACCAGGGCCTATAGGGAATAGGGTGTCTGTTAGGATACAGACCCTCAGTCTTTAGACCAGGGCCTATAGGGTGTCTGTTAGGATACAGACCCTCAGTCTTTAGACCAGGGCCTATAGGGAATAGGGTGTCTGTTAGGATACAGACCCTCAGTCTTTAGACCAGGGCCTATAGGGTGTCTGTTAGGATACAGACCCTCAGTCTTTAGACCAGGGCCTATAGGGAATAGGGTGTCTGTTAGGATACAGACCCTCAGTCTTTAGACCAGGGCCTATAGGGTGTCTGTTAGGATACAGACCCTCAGTCTTTAGACCAGGGCCTATAGGGAATGGGGTGCTTGTTGGGATACAGACCCTCAGTTTTGGCTACAGTTACCAGGACAGACAGTAGGGTGACATCAGACAGTCAGATAGAGAGACAGACAGATAGTAAGGTGACATCCTGATCCTCTCAACCAGCTTCATGAGGTAGTCACCTGGAATCCATTTCAATTAACAGGTGTGCCTTGTTAAAATGTTAATTTGTGTAATTTTTTCCTTCTTAATGCGTTTGAGCCAATCAGTTGTGTTGTGACAAGGTAGGGGTGGTATACAGAAGATAGCCCTGTTTGGTAATAGACCAAATCCTTATTATGGCAAGAACAGCTCAAATTAGCAAAGAGAAACAACAGTCCAACATTACTGTAAGACATGAAGGTCAGTCAATACGGAACATTTCAAGAACTTTGAAAGTTTCTTTAAGTGCAGTCGCAAAAACCATCAAACGCTATGATGACACTGGCTCTCATGAGGACCGCCACAGGAAAGGAAGACCCAGAGTTACCTCTGCTGCAGAGGATAAGTTCATTAGAGTTACCAGCCTCAGAAATCGCAGCCCAAATAAACGCTTCACAGAGTTCAAGTAACAGACACATCTCAACATCAACCGTTCAGAGGAGACTGTGTGAATCAGGCCTTCATGGTTGAATTGCTGCAAAGAAACCACTACTAAAGGACACCAATAAAAAGAAGACACTTGCTTGGGCCAAGAAACATGAGCAATGAACATTAGACCGGTGGAAATCTGTCCTTTGGTCTAATGAGTCCAAATTTGACATGTTTGGTTCCAACCGCCGTGTCTTTGTGAGACGCAGAGTAGGTGAACGGATGATCTCCGCATGTGTGGTTCCCACCGTGAAGCATGGAGGAGGAGGTGTGATGGTGTGGGGGTGCTTTGCTGGTGACACTGTCAGTGATTTATTTAGAATTCAAGACACACTTAACCAGCATGGCTACCACAGCATTCTGCAGCGATACGCCATCCCATCTGGTTTGCGCTTAGTGGTGTTTTTCAACAGGACAATGACCCAACACACCTCCAGGCTGTGTAAGGGCTATTTGACCAAGAAGGAGAGTGATGGAGTGCTGCATCAGATGACCTGGCCTCCACAATCACCCAACCTCAACCCATTTGAGATGGTTTGGGATGAGTTGAACCGCAGAGTGAAGGAAAAGCAGTCAACAAGTGCTCAGCATATGTGGGAACTCCTTCAAGACTGTTGGAAAAGCTTTCTAAATAAAGCTGGTTGAGAGAATGCCAAGAGTGTGCAAAGCTGTCAAGGCAAATGGTGGTTACCTTGAAAAATCTCAAATATAAAATATACTTTGACTTGTTTAACACTTTTTTGGTTACTACATGATTCCATACGTGTTATTTCATAGTTTTGGTGTCTTCACTATTATTCTACATTGTAGAAAATAGTAAAAAAATTAAAACCCTTGAATGAGTTGGTGTGTCCAAACGTTTGACTGGTACTGTACATCACACCACATAAATAAAGAGAGACCTGAGACAGCAACACAGCATGGCAGCAACACATGAAAACACAGCATGGCAGCAACACAGCATGGCAGCAACACAACATGACAACAACACAACATGGTAGCAACACAGCATGGTAGCAACACAAAACAGGGTACAAACATTGGGCACAGACAACAACACAAAGGGCAAGAAGGTAAGAGTGTCCAAGATTGAGTCTTTGAATGAAGATGAGTTGATGAGAACTGAGTCTGTCCTCTTACGTGTGTGTGTGTGTGTTTGTGTGTGAGAGCAGGGTGACATGGACGAGGGCAGTGTGAGGAAGAGGAGGGACATGTTTAATGGAGGCCCCGGCCCAACCTCCAATATGTCTGCCTCCCACTCCAAGCCTGCTGAGGAGGACGTGAAGGCTACCGTGCTACAGAAGGATGTGAGTAATGTAGAGGACAGTATGTGTGTAATGCCGGACAAAAGTCAATTTTAAAACTGTCTACCTCAGCAGGAGCAAAAATATACGTTACTAAAAAGTTCTCATAATAACTTTAGTGGTTGAAAAAGTTCCCAATTGTCATACAAAGTAAAGATACCTTTATAGAAAATGACTCAAGTAAAAGTCACCCAGTAAAATACTACTTGAATAAAAGTCTAAAAGTATTTACTTCTAAATATACTTAAGTATCAAAAGTAAATGTAATTGCTAAAATATACTTAAGGATCAAAAAGGTCAAACTATAAATAATTTCAAATTCCTTATAAACCGTATTTTATATATTAAACTTATACAAAACAGATTGCATCATTTAAAAAAAAAAAAATCTTTATACGGATAGCCAGGGGCACACGCCAACACTCAGACATTATTCACAAACTAAATATTTGTGTTTAGTGAGTCCTCCAGATCAGAGGCAGAAGGGATGACCAGGGATGTTCTCTGTTTAGTGAGTCCTCCAGATCAGAGGCAGTAGGGATGACCAGGGATGTTCTCTGTTTAGTGAGTCCTCCAGATCAGAGACAGTAGGGATGACCAGGGATATTCTCTGTTTAGTGAGTCCTCCAGATCAGAGGCAGTAGGGATGACCAGGGATGTTCTCTGTTTAGTGAGTCCTCCAGATCAGAGGCAGTAGGGATGACCAGGGATGTTCTCTGTTTAGTGAGTCCTCCAGATCAGAGGCAGAAGGGATGACCAGGGATGTTCTCTGTTTAGTGAGTCCACCAGATCAGAGGCAGTAGGGATGACCAGGGATGTTCTCTGTTTAGTGAGTCCTCCAGATCAGAGGCAGTAGGGATGACCAGGGATGTTCTCTGTTTAGTGAGTCCACCAGATCAGAGGTAGTAGGGATGGACCAGGGATGTTCTCTGTTTAGTGAGTCCTCCAGATCAGAGACAGTAGGGATGACCAGGGATGTTCTCTGTTTAGTGAGTCCTCCAGATCAGAGGCAGTAGGGATGACCAGGGATGTTCTCTGTTTAGTGAGTCCTCCAGATCAGAGGCAGTAGTGATGACCAGGGATGTTCTCTGTTTAGTGAGTCCTCCAGATCAGAGGCAGTAGGGATGACCAGGGATGTTCTCTGTTTAGTGAGTCCTCCAGATCAGAGGCAGTAGGGATGACCAGGGATGTTCTCTGTTTAGTGAGTCCTCCAGATCAGAGGCAGTAGGGATGACCAGGGATGTTCTCTGTTTAGTGAGTCCACCAGATCAGAGGTAGTAGGGATGGACCAGGGATGTTCTCTGTTTAGTGAGTCCTCCAGATCAGAGGCAGTAGGGATGACCAGGGATGTTCTCTGTTTAGTGAGTCCTCCAGATCAGAGGCAGTAGGGATGACCAGGGATGTTCTCTGTTTAGTGAGTCCTCCAGATCAGAGACAGTAGAGATGACCAGGGATGTTCTCTGTTTAGTGAGTCCTCCAGATCAGAGGCAGTAGTGATGACCAGGGATGTTCTCTGTTTAGTGAGTCCTCCAGATCAGAGACAGTAGAGATGACCAGGGATGTTCTCTGTTTAGTGTGTCCTCCAGATCAGAGGCAGTAGTGATGACCAGGGATGTTCTCTGTTTAGTGAGTCCTCCAGATCAGAGACAGTAGAGATGACCAGGGATGTTCTCTGTTTAGTGAGTCCTCCAGATCAGAGGCAGTAGTGATGACCAGGGATGTTCTCTGTTTAGTGAGTCCTCCAGATCAGAGACAGTAGAGATGACCAGGGATGTTCTCTGTTTAGTGAGTCCTCCAGATCAGAGACAGTAGAGATGACCAGGGATGTTCTCTGTTTAGTGAGTCCTCCAGATCAGAGGCAGTAGTGATGACCAGGGATGTTCTCTGTTTAGTGAGTCCTCCAGATCAGAGGCAGTAGGGATGACCAGGGATGTTCTCTGTTTAGTGAGTCCTCCAGATCAGAGACAGTAGAGATGACCAGGGATGTTCTCTGTTTAGTGTGTCCTCCAGATCAGAGGCAGTAGGGATGACCAGGGATGTTCTCTGTTTAGTGAGTCCTCCAGATCAGAGGCAGTAGGGATGACCAGGGATGTTCTCTGTTTAGTGAGTCCTCCAGATCAGAGGCAGTAGGGATGACCAGGGATGTTCTCTGTTTAGTGAGTCCTCCAGATCAGAGGCAGTAGGGATGACCAGGGATGTTCTCTGTTTAGTGAGTCCACCAGATCAGAGACAGTAGGGATGACCAGGGATGTTCTCTTGATATGTGTGTGAATTGGACCATTTTCCTGTCCTGCTAAGCATTCAAAATGTAACGATTACTTCTGGGTGTCAGGGAAAATATATGGGGTAAAAAGTACATTATTTTCTTTAGGAATGTAGTGATGTAAAAGTAGTCAAAAATTACAGATACCCCAAAAACCACTTAGGTAGTACTTTTAAAGTATTTTTACTTAAGTTCTTTCCACCACTGACTTTACAGAAAGTAGGCTACTTTGACAGACAGTGATGTGGTGCTCAGTGGTGAGGCTGAGGCAGACTGTAATGCATACAGGAGGAAGCAGAGGAGACCGAGAGAGGTTAGTACAGTGGTGAGGCTGAGGCAGACTGTAATGCATGCAGGAGGAAGCAGAGGAGACCGAGAGAGGTTAGTACAGTGGTGAGGCTGAGGCAGACTGTAATGCATACAGGAGGAAGCAGAGGAGACCGAGAGAGGTTAGTACAGTGGTGAGGCTGAGGCAGACTGTAATGCATACAGGAGGAAGCAGAGAAGACAGAGAGAGGTTAGTACAGTGGTGAGGCTGAGGCAGACTGTAATGCATACAGGAGGAAGCAGAGGAGACCGAGAGAGGTTAGTACAGTGGTGAGGCTGAGGCAGACTGTAATGCATACAGGAGGAAGCAGAGGAGACCGAGAGAGGTTAGTACAGTGGTGAGGCTGAGGCAGACTGTAATGCATACAGGAGGAAGCAGAGGAGACAGAGAGAGGTTAGTACAGTGGTGAGGCTGAGGCAGACTGTAATGCATACAGGAGGAAGCAGAGGAGACAGAGAGAGGTTAGTACAGTGGTGAGGCTGAGGCAGACTGTAATGCATACAGGAGGAAGCAGAGGAGACAGAGAGAGGTTAGTACAGTGGTGAGGGTGAGGTAGACTGTAATGCATACAGGAGGAAGCAGAGGAGACAGAGAGAGGTTAGTACAGTGGTGAGGCTGAGGCAGACTGTAATGCAGGAGGAAGCAGAGGAGACCGAGAGAGGTTAGTACAGTGGTGAGGCTGAGGCAGACTGTAATGCATACAGGAGGAAGCAGAGGAGACCGAGAGAGGTTAGTACAGTGGTGAGGCTGAGGCAGACTGTAATGCATACAGGAGGAAGCAGAGGAGACAGAGAGAGGTTAGTACAGTGGTGAGGCTGAGGCAGACTGTAATGCATACAGGAGGAAGCAGAGGAGACCGAGAGAGGTTAGTACAGTGGTGAGGCTGAGGCAGACTGTAATGCATACAGGAGGAAGCAGAGGAGACCGAGAGAGGTTAGTACAGTGGTGAGGCTGAGGCAGACTGTAATGCATACAGGAGGAAGCAGAGGAGACAGAGAGAGGTTAGTACAGTGGTGAGGGTGAGGTAGACTGTAATGCATACAGGAGGAAGCAGAGGAGACAGAGAGAGGTTAGTACAGTGGTGAGGCTGAGGCAGACTGTAATGCAGGAGGAAGCAGAGGAGACAGAGAGAGGTTCATACAGTGGTGAGGCTGAGGCAGACTGTAATGCATACAGGAGGAAGCAGAGGAGACAGAGAGAGGTTAGTACAGTGGTGAGGCTGAGGCAGACTGTAATGCATACAGGAGGAAGCAGAGGAGACAGAGAGAGGTTAGTACAGTGGTGAGGCTGAGGCAGACTGTAATGCATACAGGAGGAAGCAGAGGAGACAGAGAGAGGTTAGTACAGTGGTGAGGCTGAGGCAGACTGTAATGCAGGAGGAAGCAGAGGAGACAGAGAGAGGTTCATACAGTGGTGAGGCTGAGGCAGACTGTAATGCATACAGGAGGAAGCAGAGGAGACAGAGAGAGGTTCATACAGTGGTGAGGCTGAGGCAGACTGTAATGCATGCAGGAGGAAGCAGAGGAGACAGAGAGAGGTTCATACAGTGGTGAGGCTGAGGCAGACTGTAATGCATGCAGGAGGAAGCAGAGGAGACAGAGAGAGGTTCATACAGTGGTGAGGCTGAGGCAGACTGTAATACAGGAGGAAGCAGAGGAGACAGAGAGAGGTTAGTACAGTGTTTCTATGTTTAGGTCAGGTGTAATTAGCCTTATATGGTTCTCAATCAGGGACAGGTGTTTGACGTTTCCTCTGATTGAGAACCATATAAAGGTAGGCTGTTCACACTGTTTGTTTGTGGGTGATTGTCTCCTGTGTCCGTATATGTTACCACACGGGACTGTATCGTTTGTTTGTAGTCTGTACCTGTTCGTGCGTTCTTCGTTATATGTAAGTTCACATGTTTTAGGTCAGTCTACGTTCGTTTGTTATTTTGTAGTTTGTTGAAGTGTTATTTCGGTTTTCGTCCTTACTTTAATAAACTTCATTATGTCAAATTATCACGCTGCGCTTTGGTCCAATCCCTACTCCTCCTCTTCTTCCGAAGAGGAGGAGGACACCCGTTACACCTACATTAAAATACAACCACTGTATGTTTCAATATAAACATCTCAACAGGACCTATCCTCCCTATAGACCTACATTAAAATACAACCACTGTATGTTTCAATATAACATCTCCACAGGACCTATCCTCCCTATAGACCTACATTAAAATACAACCACTGTATGTTTCAATATGAACATCTCTACAGGACCTATCCTCCCTATAGACCAACATTAAAATACAACCACTGTATGTTTCAATATGAACATCTCAACAGGACCTATCCTCCCTATAGACCTACATTAAAATACAACCACTGTATGTTTCAATATGAACATCTCAACAGGACCTATCCTCCCTATAGACCTACATTAAAATACAACCACTGTATGTTTATATATATTGTGGGGCAAAAAAGTATTTAGTCAGCCACCAATTGTGCAAGTTCTCCCACTTAAAAAGATGAGAGAGGCCTGTAATTTTCATCATAGGTACACTTCAACTATGACAGACAAAATGAGAAAAAAAATCCAGAAAATCACATTGTAGGATTTTTTATTAATTTATTTGCAAATTATGGTGGAAAATAAGTATTTGGTCAATAACAAAAGTTTATCTCAATACTTTGTTATATACCCTTTGTGGGCAATGACAGAGGTCAAACATTTTCTGTAAGTCTTCACAAGGTTTTCACACACTGTTGCTGGTATTTTGGCCCATTCCTCCATGCAGATCTCCTCTAGAGCAGTGATGTTTTGGGGCTGTTGCTGGGCATCACGGACTTTCAACTCCCTCCAAAGATTTTCTATGGGGTTGAGATCTGGAGACTGGCTAGGCCACTCCAGGACCTTGAAATGCTTCTTACGAAGCCACTCCTTCGTTGCCCGGGTGGTGTGTTTGGGATCATTGTCATGCTGAAAGACCCAGCCACGTTTCATCTTCAATGCCCTTGCTGATGGAAGGAGGTTTTCACTCAAAATCTCACGATACATGGCCCCATTCATTCTTTCCTTAACACGGATCAGTCGTCCTGGTCCCTTTGCAGAAAAACAGCCTCAAAGCATGATGTTTCCACCCCCATGCTTCACAGTAGGTATGGTGTTCTTTGGATGCAACTCAGCATTCTTTGTCCTCCAAACACGACGAGTTGAGTTTTTACCAAAAAGTTATATTTTGGTTTCATCTGACCATATGACATTCTCCCAATCTTCTTCTGGATCATCCAAATGCTCTCTAGCAAACTTCAGACGGGCCTGGACATGTACTGGCTTAAGCAGGGGGACACGTCTGCCACTGCAGGGTTTGAGTCCCTGGCGGCGTAGTGTGTTACTGATGGTAGGCTTTGTTACTTTGGTCCCAGCTCTCTGCAGGTCATTCACTAGGTCCCCCCGTGTGGTTCTGGGATTTTTGCTCACTGTTCTTGTGATCATTTTGACCCCACGGGGTGAGATCTTGCGTGGAGCCCCAGATCGAGGGAGATTATCAGTGGTCTTGTATGTCTTCCATTTCCTAATAATTGCTCCCATAGTTGATTTCTTCAAACCAAGCTGCTTACCTATTGCAGATTCAGTCTTCCCAGCCTGGTGCAGGTCTACAATTTTGTTTCTGGTGTCCTTTGACAGCTCTTTGGTTTTGGCCATAGTGGAGTTTGGAGTGTGACTGTTTGAGGTTGTGGACAGGTGTCTTTTATACTGTTAACAAGTTCAAACAGGTGCCATTAATACAGGTAACGAGTGGAGGACAGAGGAGCCTCTTAAAGAAGAAGTTACAGGTCTGTGAGAGACAGAAATCTTGCTTGTTTGTAGGTGACCAAATACTTATTTTCCACCATAATTTGCAAATAAATTCATTAAAAATCCTACAATGTGATTTTCTGGATTTTTTTTTCTCATTTTGTCTGTCATAGTTGAAGTGTACCTATGATGAAAATTACAGGCCTCTCTCATCTTTTTAAGTGGGAGAACATGCACAATTGGTGGCTGACTAAATACTTTTTTGCCCCACTGTAACATCTCCACAGGACCTATCCTCCCTATAGACCTACATTAAAATACAACCACTGTATGTTTCAATATGAACATCTCTACAGGACCTATCCTCCCTATAGACTGACATTGAAATACAACCACTGTATCTGGGACCTTACCACATCAGATAATAATAAACCAGACTAGATCAATCTGGGACCTTTACCACATCAGATAATAATAAACCAGACTAGATCAATCTGGGACCTTTACCACATCAGATAATAATAAACCAGACTAGATCAATCTGGGACCTTTACCACATCAGATAATAATAAACCAGACTAGATCAATCTGGGACCTTTACCACATCAGATAATAATAAACCAGACTAGATCAATCTGGGACCTTTACCACATCAGATAACAATAAACCAGACTAGGTCAATCTGGGCCACAGTCACACACTTGTTTTAATATCCCTGAACGACAAAGTATAAATGTTTTTTCAAGAGGTGACCGGGAACAAAATAAAGTGAAGTAGTTTAAAGAGACAGTTTTTTCAGAGTACCACAGTGGTTTGTAAACCAGGCTTTAGTGACATTTAACACGATAGAGAAAAGCCCACGTCTTTAAACTATACCCGGCGTCTGTGTCGTGGTGTTGCTGTAAATATGTCGTATTTTTATGTTTGAAGAGCAACACAGTGGTTTCTACATCACGTCCTTCTCCAGCAACACGGTTGTTTCTACTTCACGTCCTGCTCCAGCAACACGGTGGTTTCTACATCACGTCCTGCTCCAGCAACAGGGTGGTTTCTACATCACGTCCTCTTCCAGCAACACGGTGGTTTCTACTTCACGTCCTTCTCCAGCAACACGGTGGTTTCTACTTCACGTCCTGCTCCAGCAACACAGTGGTTTCTACTTCACGTCCTTCTCCAGCAACACGGTGGTTTCTACTTCACGTCCTGCTCCAGCAACACGGTGGTTTCTACATCACGTCCTTCTCCAGCAACACAGTGGTTTCTACATCACGTCCTGCTCCAGCAACACAGTGGTTTCTACATCACGTCCTGCTCCAGCAACACGGTGGTTTCTACATCACGTCTTGCTCCAGCAACACGGTGGTTTCTACATCACGTCCTTCTCCAGCAACACGGTGGTTTCTACATCACGTCCTGCTCCAGCAACACAGTGGTTTCTACATCACGTCCTGCTCCAGCAACACAGTGGTTTCTACATCACGTCCTGCTCCAGCAACACGGTGGTTTCTACATCACGTCCTGCTCCAGCAACACGGTGGTTTCTACATCACGTCCTTCTCCAGCAACACGGTGGTTTCTACATCACGTCCTGCTCCAGCAACCCGGTGGTTTTTACATCACGCCACTCTCCAGCAACACGGTGGTTTCTACATCACGTCCTGCTCCAGCAACACGGTGGTTTCTACATCACGTCCTGCTCCAGCAACACGGTGGTTTCTACATCACGTCCTGCTCCAGCAACACGGTGGTTTCTACATCACGTAGAAAAAAGTCAAAGGGGTCGGAACACTTCGAATGCGCTGTATATAACTAATAGGCTACGTGAATGAACCTACAGCAGCCAAGGTGATAATGGCTGGGGTCATTGTACAGCTAACAGGCTATGTGTTAGTAGAAGGACTGAGGTAATAATGGCTGGGGTCATTGTACAGCTAACAGGCTATGTGTTAGTAGAAGGACTGAGGTGATAATGGCTGGGGTCATTGTACAGCTAACAGGCTATGTGTTAGTAGAAGGACTGAGGTGATAATGGCTGGGGTCATTGTACAGCTAACAGGCTATGTGTTAGTAGAAGGACTGAGGTGATAATGGCTGGGGTCATTGTACAGCTAACAGGCTAACAGGCTATGTGTTAGTAGAAGGACTGAGGTGATAATGGCTGGGGTCATTGTACAGCTAACAGGCTATGTGTTAGTAGATGGACTGAGGTGATAATGGCTGGGGTCATTGTACAGCTAACAGGCTATGTGTTAGTAGAAGGACTGAGGTGATAATGGCTGGGGTCATTGTACAGCTAACAGGCTATGTGTTAGTAGAAGGACTGAGGTGATAAGGGCCGGGGTCATTTTGTCTTTTTCTGCTGTTCTCCAAATAGCATTTTAGAGATTTTAAATTGTATAGAAACACAGTAAATGAACTTCAACATTGTAATTTATTTTTACGTGTTCACCCTAATGTCTGAGAGAGAGAGCCTGAGTGGATGTTCACAGCATAGGATCTCCAGTGGCTCTCACGATCATTAATGTAATCCGCCCGCCAGCCAGCCAGCCAGCCAGCCAGCCAGCCCAGAGCAGACAGCTTTTACTACGGTGTCAGCCGGAACCAACCTCTATCCCCCCCCTGTATTAACCCTGCTGTAGTCTGCTCCACTCTCACTGAACTCACTGTTCCCAGTGTGTCCCAAATGGTACCCTAATCCCTGTATTAACCCTGCTGTAGTCTGTTCCACACTCACTGTTCCCAGTGTGTCCCAAATGGTACCCTAATCCCTGTATAAAAAAATAGGGTGCCATTTCATACGCAGACTCTGTCTCACTGGCTCTCTCTATCAAAATTATTCCTCTCAGAACTGCAATTTGGGATAATAGTACACCAGACAAGATCAATCTGGGACCTTTACCACATCAGATAATAATAAACCAGACTAGATCAATCTGGGACCATGTATCCCAATTGTCTGTTTGATAAATCTTTGGACGTGAAGTAGAACCATTATTTTGCTCTTCAAATATAACAATACTACAAATGAAGTATGACGTGGCATTCTGGTTCCATTCGTGTGATAACTGACCAAGTATGACTTTGCATTCTGGTTCCATTCTTGTGATAACTGACCAAGTATGACTCTGCATTCTGGTTCCATTCGTGTGATAACTGACCAAGTATGACTTTGCATTCTGGTTCCATTCGTGTGATAACTGACCAAGTATGACATGGCATTCTGGTTCCATTCGTGTGATAACTGACCAAGTATGACTTTGCATTCTGGTTCCATTCGTGTGATAACTGACCAAGTATGACATGGCATTCTGGTTCCATTCGTGTGATAACTGACCAAGTATGACTTTGCATTCTGGTTCCATTCGTGTGATAACTGACCAAGTATGACTTTGCATTCTGGTTCCATTCATGTGATAACTGACCAAGTATGACATGGCATTCTGGTTCCATTCATGTGATAACTGACCAAGTATGACTCTGCATTCTGGTTCCATTCGTGTGATAACTGAGCAAGTATGACTCTGCATTCTGGTTCCATTCGTGTGATAACTGACCAAGTATGACATTGCATTCTGGTTCCATTCGTGTGATAACTGACCAAGTATGACTCTGCATTCTGGTTCCATTCGTGTGATAACTGACCAAGTATGACATTGCATTCTGGTTCCATTCGTGTGATAACTGACCAAGTATGACTCTGCATTCTGGTTCCATTCGTGTGATAACTGACCAAGTATGACATGGCATTCTGGTTCCATTCGTGTGATAACTGACCAAGTATGACATTGCATTCTGGTTCCATTCGTGTGATAACTGACCAAGTATGACTTTGCATTCTGGTTCCATTCGTGTGATAACTGACCAAGTATGACATTGCATTCTGGTTCCATTCGTGTGATAACTGACCAAGTATGACACTGCATTCTGGTTCCATTCGTGTGATAACTGACCAAGTATGACATTGCATTCTGGTTCCATTCGGGTGATAACTGACCAAGTATGACTCTGCATTCTGGTTCCATTCGTGTGATAACTGACCAAGTATGACATTGCATTCTGGTTCCATTCGTGTGATAACTGACCAAGTATGACATGGCATTCTGGTTCCATTCGTGTGATAACTGACCAAGTATGACTCTGCATTCTGGTTCCATTCGTGTGATAACTGACCAAGTATGACACGGTATTCTGGTTCCATTCGTGTGATAACTGACCAAGTATGACATGGCATTCTGGTTCCATTCGTGTGATAACTGACCAAGTATGACTCTGCATTCTGGTTCCATTCGTGTGATAACTGACCAAGTATGACTCTGCATTCTGGTTCCATTCGTGTGATAACTGACCAAGTATGACATGGTATTCTGGTTCCATTCGTGTGATAACTGACCAAGTATGACACTGCATTCTGGTTCCATTCGTGTGATAACTGACCAAGTATGACATGGCATTCTGGTTCCATTCGTGTGATAACTGACCAAGTATGACATGGCATTCTGGTTCCATTCGTGTGATAACTGACCAAGTATGACTCTGCATTCTGGTTCCATTCGTGTGATAACTGACCAAGTATGACACGGTATTCTGGTTCCATTCGTGTGATAACTGACCAAGTATGACATGGCATTCTGGTTCCATTCGTGTGATAACTGACCAAGTATGACATGGCATTCTGGTTCCATTCGTGTGATAACTGACCAAGTATGACTCTGCATTCTGGTTCCATTCGTGTGATAACTGACCAAGTATGACATGGTATTCTGGTTCCATTCGTGTGATAACTGACCAAGTATGACACTGCATTCTGGTTCCATTCGTGTGATAACTGACCAAGTATGACATGGCATTCTGGTTCCATTCGTGTGATAACTGACCAAGTATGACATGGCATTCTGGTTCCATTCGTGTGATAACTGACCAAGTATGACATGGTATTCTGGTTCCATTCGTGTGATAACTGACCAAGTATGACTCTGCATTCTGGTTCCATTCGTGTGATAACTGACCAAGTATGACATGGCATTCTGGTTCCATTCGTGTGATAACTGACCAAGTATGACTCTGCATTCTGGTTCCATTCCTGTGATAACTGACCAAGTATGACTTTGCATTCTGGTTCCATTCGTGTGATAACTGACCAAGTATGACATGGTATTCTGGTTCCATTCGTGTGATAACTGACCAAGTATGACTCTGCATTCTGGTTCCATTCGTGTGATAACTGACCAAGTATGACATGGTATTCTGGTTCCATTCGTGTGATAACTGACCAAGTATGACGTGGTATTCTGGTTCCATTCATGTGATATCTGACCAAGTATGACATGGTATTCTGGTTCCATTCATGTGATATCTGACCAAGTATGACATGGCATTCTTGTTCCATTCATGTTCTCGCTTGCTACAAGTACATAAGCTACTCGAGTGACCAACATCAATCATCCTGGCTTGTGTACAAGGCCTCTGTATGGTAGCTGTAAATGAATAGTCCTGTACAGTGCACAGGGTTACTGAGTGACTCTGACAACAGTAGCTGACTGACTGAGGAATGTTAGAAAGCTGTTTACGGGTCGGTACCTCTCAATAGAACTACTGAATCATTCTGTAGTTTACATCGTGAGGCTCTCAGGAAACCAGGGTCGGTACCTCTCAATAGAACTACTGCTTCATTCTGTAGTTTACACCGTGAGGCTCTCAGGAAACCCGGGTCGGTACCTCTCAATAGAACTACTGCATCATTCTGTAGTTTACACCGTGAGGCTCTCAGGAAACCCGGGTCGGTACCTCTCAATAGAACTACTGCTTCATTCTGTAGTTTACACCGTGAGGCTCTCAGGAAACCAGGGTCGGTACCTCTCAATACAACTACTGCTTCATTCTGTAGTTTATTGAGGAATTTTCCAGTGATATGTAGATTAATTGTCACATTTTCCCCTTTTTTTGTTGCTTGTGTGCGTCATTCTGACTCTACAGACGATTCTGAAAGAAATACGTCCCCTGAGCCATTTAGGGATCTGTGCTTTTCTTACAAACCCCGCTCTAGCTCCTTCCCCGTTAACCACACAGACAACTGGTTGGTATCTACGGACGCAGAAGAAACACACCAGGTTTAGAAGTCCGAAATCACGCCGGTGTGACAGTGGGACTCATTGGGTTAACTACTCATTAACTCACACTACACTGTGTTTCAACACTGTCATGTGCCAGTCTGTCATTGATTGAGTGGTGACACAGGACATATTTTATTCCAGAAAAATAATATATATATCTCTATCAATCAATAACACAAAATGCAATAAACAGACGACTACATAAACGTAATGTAGACAGGGGAATTACATGTCAAAACAAACTGTACACATTAAGAGACGTGGTTGAGTGGTAAAACATTCACATATACAAAGCTCCCCAACAGGAGACGAGGGTTTATTCGCTGGTTCTACCGCCTGTATCACCCTCTCAGGAAGTTGTCATAACCACTTCCTGTCTCTCTCTGCAGGTGGGCCTTTTGAGTGGGATCTGTCTGATCGTAGGAACCATGATCGGCTCTGGCATCTTCATCTCCCCGAAGGCAGTGCTGCTGGAAACGGGAGCCGTAGGACCATGTCTGTGTGTCTGGGCCGCCTGCGGGGTGCTGGCTACACTGGGTGAGGACACACACACACACACACACAGGCTACACTGGGTGAGGACACACACACACACACACACACACACACACACACACACACACACACACACACACACACACACACACACACACACACACACACACACACACACACACACACACACACACACACAGGCTACACTGGGTGAGGACACACACACACACACACACACACACACACACACACACACACACACACACACACACACACACACACACACACACACACACACACACACACACACACACACACACAGGCTACACTGGGTGAGGACACAGACACACACACACAGACACACACAGACACACACACACAGACACACACACACACACACACACACACACACACACACACACACACACACACACACACACACACACACACACACACACACACACACACACACACACACACACACACACGCACACATTACCTGACCTGACCTGTCCTGGGTAATCTCTAACCAGACACTAAATGACACCATAAACTGAGATAGATTACCTGACTAACCCTGTCCTGGGTAATCTCTAACCAGTCACTAGTGGTGGGAAAGAATGATAGGAATCTCTTAAATCAGGAATGATCAAAGTGAGAAGGGCTCCGTGTGAGAAGGGCTCGGTGTGAGAAGGGCTCGGTGTGAGAAGGGCTCGGTGTGAGAAGGGCCCCGTGTGAGAAGGGCCCCGTGTGAGAAGGGCCCTGTGTGAGAAGGGCTCTGTGTGAGAAGGGCCCTGTGTGAGAAGGGCTCTGTGTGAGAAGGGCCCTGTGTGAGAAGGGCCCCGTGTGAGAAGGGCCCCGTGTGAGAAGGGCTCCGTGTGAGAAGGGCTCCGTGTGAGAAGGACTCTGTGTGAGAAGGGCCCCGTGTGAGAAGGGCTCCGTGTGAGAAGGGCCCTGTGTGAGAAGGACTCTGTGTGAGAAGGGCTCCGTGTGAGAAGGGCTCCGTGTGAGAAGGGCTCCGTGTGAGAAGGGCTCTGTGTGAGAAGGGCTCTGTGTGAGAAGGGCTCGGTGTGAGAAGGGCTCGGTGTGAGAAGGGCTCTGTGTGAGAAGGGCTCCGTGTGAGAAGGGCTCTGTGTGAGAAGGGCTCCGTGTGAGAAGGGCTCCGTGTGAGAAGGGCTCCGTGTGAGAAGGGCTCCGTGTGAGAAGGGCTCGGTGTGAGAAGGGCTCGGTGTGAGAAGGGCTCGGTGTGAGAAGGGCTCCGTGTGAGAAGGGCTCCGTGTGAGAAGGGCTCCGTGTGAGAAGGGCTCCGTGTGAGAAGGGCTCGGTGTGAGAAGGGCTCGGTGTGAGAAGGGCTCTGTGTGAGAAGGGCTCGGTGTGAGAAGGGCTCTGTGTGAGAAGGACTCCGTGTGAGAAGGGCTCCGTGTGAGAAGGGCTCCGTGTGAGAAGGGCTCGGTGTGAGAAGGGCTCTGTGTGAGAAGGGCTCTGTGTGAGAAGGGCTCGGTGTGAGAAGGGCTCCGTGTGAGAAGGGCTCGGTTTGAGAAGGGCTCGGTGTGAGAAGGGCTCGGTGTGAGAAGGGCTCCGTGTGAGAAGGACTCCGTGTGAGAAGGGCTCCGTGTGAGAAGGGCTCGGTGTGAGAAGGGCTCTGTGTGAGAAGGGCTCTGTGTGAGAAGGGCTCTGTGTGAGAAGGGCTCTGTGTGAGAAGGGCTCTGTGTGAGAAGGGCTCCGTGTGAGAAGGGCTCGGTGTGAGAAGGGCTCTGTGTGAGAAGGGCTCTGTGTGAGAAGGGCTCGGTGTGAGAAGGGCTCCGTGTGAGAAGGGCTCGGTGTGAGAAGGGCTCTGTGTGAGAAGGGCTCCGTGTGAGAAGGGCTCGGTGTGAGAAGGGCTCTGTGTGAGAAGGGCTCTGTGTGAGAAGGGCTCGGTTTGAGAAGGGCTCGGTGTGAGAAGGGCTCCGTGTGAGAAGGGCTCCGTGTGAGAAGGACTCTGTGTGAGAAGGGCTCTGTGTGAGAAGGACTCGGTGTGAGAAGGGCTCTGTGTGAGAAGGGCTCTGTGTGAGAAGGGCTCTGTGTGAGAAGGGCTCCGTGTGAGAAGGGCCCCGTGTGAGAAGGGCCCCGTGTGAGAAGGGCCCCGTGTGAGAAGGGCCCCGTGTGAGAAGGGCCCCGTGTGAGAAGGGCTCCGTGTGAGAAGGGCTCCGTGTGAGAAGGGCTCCGTGTGAGAAGGACTGGAGCTTCATCCCAGATGGCACCCTAATCCTATGGGTCTGGTCCTACTACCCCATAGGGCTCTGGTCTAAAGTAGTGCACTATATAGGGAATAGGGTTCCATAGGGCTCTGGTCTAAAGTAGTGCACTATAAATAGGGAATAGGGTTCCATAGGGCTCTGGTCTATAGTAGTGCACTATATATAGAGAATAGGGTTCTATAGGGCTCTGGTCTAAAGTAGTGCACTATTAGGGAATAGGGTTCCATTTGGGAGGCATGCTGACTGTGAGAAGGATTGTGTCGGTGTGTTCAATCCCCCCACACCAGGAAACAGGAACATGGACATAGTGCACCTAACATGAACCCTCCTGATTTATTAAGTCTAGGAGGGAATTCCTCTCCCAACATGAACCCTGCTGATTTATTAAGAGTCTAGGAGGGAATTCCTCTCCCAACATGAACCCTGCTGATTTATTAAGAGTCTAGGAGGGAATTCCTCTCCCAACATGAACCCTGCTGATTTATTAAGAGTCTAGGAGGGAATTCCTCTCCCAACATGAACCCTGCTGATTTATTAAGAGTCTAGGAGGGAATTCCTCTCCTAACATGAACCCTGCTGAGTTATTAAGAGTCTAGGAGGGAATTCCTCTCCTAACATGAACCCTGCTGATTTATTAAGAGTCTAGGAGGGAATTCCTCTCCCAACATGAACCCTGCTGATTTATTAAGAGTCTAGGAGGGAATGCCTCTCCCAACATGAACCCTGCTCATTTATTAAGAGTCTAGGAGGGAATTCCTCTCCCAACATGAATCCTGCTGATTTATTAAGAGTCTAGGAGGGAATTCCTCTCCCGACATGAATCCTGCTGATTTATTAAGAGTCTAGGAGGGAATTCCTCTCCCGACATGAACCCTGCTGATTTATTAAGAGTCTAGGAGGGAATTCCTCTCCCAACATGAACCCTGCTGATTTATTAAGAGTCTAGGAGGGAATTCCTCTCCCAACATGAACCCTGCTGAGTTATTAAGAGACTAGGAGGGAATTCCTCTCCCAACATGAACCCTGCTGATTTATTAAGAGTCTAGGAGGGAATTCCTCTCCCAACATGAACCCTGCTGATTTATTAAGAGTCTAGGAGGGAATTCCTCTCCCAACATGAACCCTGCTGAGTTATTAAGAGTCTAGGAGGGAATTCCTCTCCCAACATGAACCCTGCTGAGTTATTAAGAGTCTAGGAGGGAATTCCTCTCCCAACATGAACCCTGCTGATTTATTAAGAGGCTTGGAGGGAATTCCTCTCCCAGTCTGGGTCAGCTAATCTCAGCAGCCAGAAACAAATTTCTGACCAGCTACTGGTTAACGTCTGTCACTAGTGCAGGGCTCTGACCAGCTACTGGTTAACGTCTGTCACTAGTGCAGGGCTCTGACCAGCTACTGGTTAACGTCTGTCACTAGTGCAGGGCTCTGACCAGCTACTGGTTAACGTCTGTCACTAGTGCAGGGCTCTGACCAGCTACTGGTTAACGTCTGTCACTAGTGCAGGGCTCTGACCAGCTACTGGTTAACGTCTGTCACTAGTGCAGGGCTCTGACCAGCTACTGGTTAACGTCTGTCACTAGTGCAGGGCTCTGACCAGCTACTGGTTAACGTCTGTCACTAGTGCAGGGTTCTGACCAGCTACTGGTTAACGTCTGTCACTAGTGCAGGGCTCTGACCAGCTACTGGTTAACGTCTGTCACTAGTGCAGGGCTGTTATTCCCAATTCCCAGAGCGCAGTGTCTATGGGTTTTCATTCTTTCCATGTGCCAAAAATGGCACCCGAACTGAAGGCAGATGTTTTACGTGCCCCAAACTGATAGTTTTCTTGTTTGTTTATCTGCGTTGTTTGTAACTTATTTTTGTACATAATGTTGCCGCTACCGTCTCTTATGACCGAAAATAACTTCTAGACATCAGAACTGTGATTACTCACCAAGGACTAGCAGAATCCTTTTTCTTCTTTCACGACTCTGACGAGGCGGAGGATATACGGCTCCCTCGGGAACAGGCCCCGACCCACATGAAGAGGAGGCGGAGAGAGGCCGGAGGGCGGGCTGCCTTCTGAGGAGTAGGAGGCGATTGAATAAACCCCCACTCCTCTCAATTCTGCTCGCTAACATGCAATCTTTGGCCAATAAAATGGACGAGTTATTGGGAAGATTAAACTACCAACAGGACATTAAAAACTGTAACATCTTATGCTTCACGGAGTCGTGGCTGAACGACGACCATATCAACATACAGCTGGCTGGTTATACGCTGCACCGGCAGGATAGACCAGCGGCGTCTGGTAAAACAAGGGGCGGCGGTCTATGTATTTTTGTAAACAACAGCTGGTGCACGATATCTAAGGACGTCTCGAGCCATTGCTCACCTGAGGTGGAGTTTCTCATGATAAGCTGCAGACCACACTACCTACTGAGAGAGTTTTCGTCTATATTCTTTGTAGCTGTTTATCACCACAGTCAGAGGCTTTAATGCAGGGAAACTTAAATCAATTTTACCTCATTTCTAACAACATGTTAAATGTGCAATTGGCTACATCATTGGCTTCATCAATAAGTGCATCGATGACGTCGTCCCCACAGTGACAGTACGTACATACCCCAACCAGAAACCAAGAATTACAGGCAGCATCCGCATTGAGCTAAAGGGTAGAGCTGCCGCTTTCAAGGAGCGGGACTCTAACCCGGAAGCTTATAAGAAATCCTGCTATACCCTCCAAAGAACCATCAAACAGGCAAAGCGTCAATACAGTACTAAGATTGAGTCCTACTACATCGGCTCTGACGCTCGTCGGATGTGGCAGGGCCTGCAAACCATTACAGACTACAAAGGGAAGCACAGCCGAGACAGTGACACAAGCCTACCGGACGAGCTAAACTACTTCTATGCTCGCTTCGAGGCAAATAACACTGAAACATGCATGAGAGCACCAGCTGTACCGGAAGACTCTGTGATCACACTCTTCGCAGCTGATGTGAGTAAGACCTTTAGACAGGTCAACATTCACTTGGCCGCAGGGCCAGATGGACTACCAGGACATGTACTGCGAGCATGTGCTGATCAACTAGCAAGTGTCTTCACTGACATGTTCAACCTCTCCCTGTCCGAGTCTGTAATACCAACATGTTTTAAGTAGACCACCATAGTGCCTGTGCCCAAGAACACTAAGGTAACCTGCCTAAATGACTACCGACCCGTAGCACTTACGTCTGTAGCCATGAAGTTCTTTGAAAGTCTGGTCATGGCTCACATCAATACCATCATCCCAGAAACCCTAGACCCACTCCAATTTGCATACCGCCCCAACAGATCCACAGATGATGCAGTCTCTATTGCACTCCACACTGCCCTTTCCCACCTGGACAAAAGGAACACCTATGTGAGAATGCTATTCATTGACTACAGCTCAGCGTTCAACACCATAGTGCCCTCAAAGCTCATCAATAAGCTAAGGACCCTGGGACTAAACACCTCCCTTTGCAACTGGATCTTGGACTTCCTGACGGGCCGCCACCCAGGTGGTAAGGGTAGGTAACAACACATCCGCCACGCTGATCCTCAACACAGGGTACCCTCCTGTACTCCCTGTTCACTCATGACTGCATGGCCAGGCACAACTCCAATACCATCATTACATTTGCCGATGACACAACAGTGGTAGGCCTGATCACCGACAACAACGAGACAGCCTATAGGGAGGAGGTCAGAGACCTGGCCGTGTGGTGCCAGGACAACAACCTCTCCCTCAACGTGATCAAGGAGATGGAGATGATTGTGGACTACAGGAAAAAGAGGGCCGAGCATGCCCCCATTCTCATCGACGGGGCTGCAGTTGAGCAGGTTGAGAGCTTCAAGTTCCTTGGCGTCCACATTGCCAACAAACTAACATGGTCCAAGTACACCATGACAGTCGTGAAGCGGGCATGACAAAATCCATTCCCCCTCAGTGGACTGAAAAGATTTGGCATGGGTCCTCAGATCCTCAAAAAGTTCTACATCTGCACCATCGAGAGCATCCTGACTGGTTGCATCACTGCCTGGTATGGCAACTGCTCGGCCTCCGACCGCAAGGCGCTACAGAGGGTAGTGCCATCCAGGACCTCTATACCAGGCGGTGTCAGAGGAAGGCCCTGAAAATTGTCACAGACTCCAGCCACCCTAGTCATAGACTGTTCTCTCTGCTGCCGCACGGCAAGCGGTACCGGAGCACCAAGTCTAGGTCCAAGAGACTTCTAAACAGCTTCTACCCCCTAGCCATAAGACTCCTGAACATCTAGTCAAATGGCTACCCAGACTATTCACATTGACCCCCCCTCCCCACCACTGCCACTCTCTGTTATCATCTATGCATAGTCACTTTAATTAACTCTACCTACATGTACATACTACCTCAACTAACCGGTGCCCCCGCACATTGACTCTGTACCGGCACCCCCCTGTATATATTGTTATTTTTTACTGCTCCTCTTTAATTACTTGTTACTTTTATCTCTTATTCTTATCCATATTTTTTGAAATTGCACTGTTGATTAGGGGCTCGTAAGTAAAGATTTCACTGCAGTTGTGACTAATAACATTTGATTTGATTGATCAATTAAGACCTAGACAACCAGGTGAGTTCCTAACTAGTCAATTAAGACCTAGACAACCAGGTGAGTTCCTAACTAGTCAATTAAGACCTAGACAACCAGGTGAGTTCCTAACTAGTCAATTAAGACCTAGACAACCAGGTGAGTTCCTAACTAGTCAATTAAGACCTAGACAACCAGGTGAAAGGAAATCCCCTGAAGGAAATCCCCTGAAGCAACAGTAGGACTAGTGTCAACTAACTGCCTGTCTCTGAGCCTGCCTGTCTGCCTGCAGGGGCGCTGTGCTATGCGGAGCTGGGCACCATGATCACGAAGTCTGGAGGGGAATACCCGTACCTGATGGAGGCCTTTGGGTCAGTGATGGCCTACCTCTACTCATGGAGCACAATCATGGTCTTAAAGCCCTCCTCCTTCGCCATCATCGCCCTAAGCTTCGCAGAGTACGCCTCCACGCCATTCTACCCAGGATGCACTCCTCCCATTGTGGTCACCAAGTGCCTGGCTGCAGCGTGCATATGTGAGTGTAAATACTTGTAGAATTATGACAAATCGTAATAGAAAACAAATTGGCATGCACTTCCTGAATGGACTGAATTAAAACCATGGCGCTATCTAAATGTTCTTTCCTTGCATCCAATCATATTGGAGGAGAAGATCCAAGGTCCCTCCCCTCTGACCTTCTTCTCCAATGCCTTTTGAGAAGAGAGGATGCCTGGGATCGAGTAAAGATGAATTAAAAAAAGCCATGACTTGACCCCCACCGTCCTCTTCCTGCCTTGTGTTCTCCTCCTCTTCCTCTTCCTGCCTTGTGTTCTCCTCCTCCTCCTCTTCCTCTTCCTGCCTTGTGTTCTCCTCCTCTTCCTCTGCATTGTGTTCTCCTCCTCCTCCTCTTCCTGCCTTGTGTTCTCCTCCTCCTCCTCTTCCTCTTTTCTTCTACTCTTCCCCGTCTCCTCCTCCTCTTCCTCTTTTCTTCTCCTCTTCCTCGTCTCCTCCTTCTCTTCCTCCCACCTCCTGCCCCCGCCTCCTGCTCCTCTAGTATCCTAGATACCATCAACTGTTGTTGTTCTCTTGAGCTCTTAACCCCTAAACTGCTCACCAGACTCTTAACCCCTAAACTGTTCCCCAGACTCTTAACCCCTAAACTGTTCCCCAGACTCTTAACCCCTAAACTGTTCCCCAGACTCTTAACCCCTAAACTGTTCCCCAGACTCTTAACCCCTAAACTGCTCACCAGACTCTTAACCCCTAAACTGCTCACCAGACTCTTAACCCCTAAACTGCTCACCAGGCACTACACTAGCAGTACACTCGTAGCTGCCCATTGTTCCAGCCTCGTGTGTGTGTGTCTCTGTGTGTGTGTGTGTCTCTGTGTGTGTGTGTGTCTCTGTGTGTGTGTGTATATCGGAGGGGTTGACTACAGCAGAGGACCAACTTCTGTCTCGTATGGATTAATAAAAATATTCCTCCTCTCCTTCCTTCCTCTTCCTCCCCTTCCTCCTCCTCCAGTTCTGATAGTGTTGGTGAACTGTCTCAGTGTGAAGCTAGCCAGCTATGTCCAGAACTTCTTCACTGCAGCCAAGCTTCTCATCATCCTGGTCATCATAGTGGCGGGCATCGTCCTCTTGGCACAAGGTTGGTACTTTACACATTCTGTCTGTCTGCCAAATGGCACCCTATTCCCTACATAGTGCACTACTTTAGACCAGAGCCCTATGGCACTCTATTCCCTATATAGTGCACTACTTTAGACCAGAGCCCTATGACACCCTATTCCCCGGTTCTGACTTAGAATATGTGGACAACTACAAATACCTAGGTGTCTGGTTAGACTGTAAACTCTCCTTCCAGACTCACATCAAACATCTCCAATCCAAAGTTAAATCTAGAATTGGCTTCCTATTTTGCAACAAAGCATCCTTCACTCATGCTGCCAAACATACCCTCGTAAAACTGACCATCCTACCGATCCTCGACTTCGGTGATGTCATTTACAAAATAGCCTCCAACACTCTACTCAACAAATTGGATGCAGTCTATCACAGTGCCATCCGTTTTGTCACCAAAGCCACATATACTACCCACCACTGCGACCTGTACGCTCTCGTTGGCTGGCCCTCGCTTCATACTCGTCGCCAAACCCACTGGCTCCAGGTCATCTACAAGACCCTGCTAGGTAAAGTCCCCCTTATCTCAGCTCACTGGTCACCATAGCAGCACCTACCTGTAGCACGCGCTCCAGCAGGTATATTTCACTGGTCACTCCCAAAGCCAATTCCTCCTTTGGCCGCCTCTCCTTCCAGTTCTCTGCTGCCAATGACTGGAACGAACTACAAAAATCTCTGAAACTGGAAACACTTATCTCCCTCACTAGCTTTAAGCACCAGCTGTCAGAGCAGCTCACAGATTACTGCACCTGTACATAGCCCATCTATAATTTAGCCCAAACAACTACCTCTTCCCCTACTGTATTTATTTACTTATTTATTTTGCTCCTTTGCACCCCATTATTTCTATTTCCCTATACATCCCTCAGAGCCCTACGGACCCCTATACATCCCTCAGAGCCCTATACTTCCCTCAGATCTCTGAGCCCTATAGATCCATCAGAGCCCAATAAATCCATCAGAGCTCTATACATCCCTCAGATCCCCCAGAGCCCTACGGATCCCCCAGAGCCCTGTAGATCCCAACGGATCCCCCAGAGCCCTGTAGATCCCAACGGATCCCCCAGAGCCCTGTAGATCCCAACGGATCCCCCAGAGCCCTGTAGATCCCAACGGATCCCCCAGAGCCCTGTAGATCCCAACGGATCCCCCAGAGCCCTGTAGATCCCAACGGATCCCCCAGAGCCCTATACATCCCTCAGATTTATCAGAGCCCTGTAGATCCCCCTGATCCCGGTAAGATTCCCCAGAACCCAGACATCCCTCAGAGCCCTGTAAGATTCCCCAGAACCCAGACATCCCTCAGAGCCCTACAGATCCCAGTAAGATTCCCCAGAACCCAGACATCCCTCAGAGCCCTACAGATCCCAGTAAGATTCCCCAGAACCCAGACATCCCTCAGAGCCCTACAGATCCCAGTAAGATTCCCCAGAACCCAGACATCCCGCAGAGCCCTACAGATCCCAGTAAGATTCCCCAGAACCCAGACATCCCTCAGAGCCCTACAGATCCCAGTAAGATTCCCCAGAACCCAGACATCCCTCAGAGCCCTACAGATCCCTGTAAGATTCCCCAGAACCCAGACATCCCTCAGAGCCCTACAGATCCCAGTAAGATTCCCCAGAACCCAGACATCCCTCAGAGCCCTACAGATCCCAGTAAGATTCCCCAGAACCCAGACATCCCTCAGAGCCCTACAGATCCCTGTAAGATTCCCCAGAACCCAGACATCCCTCAGAGCCCTACAGATCCCAGTAAGATTCCCCAGAACCCAGACATCCCGCAGAGCCCTACAGATCCCTGTAAGATTCCCCAGAACCCAGACATCCCGCAGAGCCCTACAGATCCCAGTAAGATTCCCCAGAACCCAGACATCCCTCAGAGCCCTACAGATCCCAGTAAGATTCCCCAGAACCCAGACATCCCTCAGAGCCCTACAGATCCCTGTAAGATTCCCCAGAACCCAGACATCCCTCAGAGCCCTACAGATCCCAGTAAGATTCCCCAGAACCCAGACATCCCTCAGAGCCCTACAGATCCCAGTAAGATTCCCCAGAACCCAGACATCCCTCAGAGCCCTACAGATCCCTGTAAGATTCCCCAGAACCCAGACATCCCTCAGAGCCCTACAGATCCCAGTAAGATTCCCCAGACCCCAGACATCCCTCAGATCCCTGTAAGATTCCCCAGAACCCAGACATCCCTCAGAGCCCTACAGATCCCAGTAAGATTCCCCAGAACCCAGACATCCCTCAGAGCCCTGTAAGATTCCCCAGAACCCAGACATCCCTCAGAGCCCTACAGATCCCAGTAAGATTCCCCAGAACCCAGACATCCCTCAGAGCCCTACAGATCCCAGTAAGATTCCCCAGACCCCAGACATCCCTCAGAGCCCTACAGATCCCAGTAAGATTCCCCAGAACCCAGACATCCCTCAGAGCCCTACAGATCCCAGTAAGATTCCCCAGAGCCCAGACATCCCTCAGAGCCCTACAGATCCCAGTAAGATTCCCCAGAACCCAGACATCCCTCAGAGCCCTACAGATCCCAGTAAGATTCCCCAGAACCCAGACATCCCTCAGAGCCCTACAGATCCCAGTAAGATTCCCCAGAACCCAGACATCCCGCAGAGCCCTACAGATCCCTCAGAGCCGTATATTTATTTTTATTTTACCTTTATTTAACTAGGTAAGTCAGTTAAGAACAAATTCTTATTTTCAATGACAGCTTAGGAACAGTGGGTCAGCTGCCCTGGTCAAAATAATGAATATTAAAATGTATATATTGTCACGTTTGTGTCCAGGAAACACTGAGAATCTGTCCAACCCATTTGAAGGAGCCTCAACCTCCTTTGGATCCATTGGACTGGCGTTTTACAACGGGCTCTGGGCCTACGATGGGTGGTAAGACTACACCTGCATCCCAGGTGGCACCCTACTTCCTATATAGGTCACTACTTTGACCAGGGCCCGTAGCGCTCTAGTCAGGGCCCGTAGCGCTCTAGTCAGGGCCCGTAGCGCTCTAGTCAGGGCCCGTAGCGCTCTAGTCAGGGCCCGTAGCGCTCTAGTCAGGGGGGCCCGTAGCGCTCTAGTCAGGGGGGCCCGTAGCGCTCTAGTCAGGGCCCGTAGCGCTCTAGTCAGGGCCCGTAGCGCTCTAGTCAGGGGGGCCCATAGCGCTCTAGTCAGGGCCCGTAGCGCTCTAGTCAGGGGGGCCCATAGCGCTCTAGTCAGGGCCCGTAGCGCTCTAGTCAGGGGGGGCCTGTAGTGCTCTAGTCAGGGTCCGTAGCGCTCTAGTCAGGGTTAGGGTTAGGCCTACGATGGGTGGTAAGACTACACCTGCATCCCAAATGGCACCCTACTTCCTATATAGGTCACTACTTTTATGCTCTAGTCAGGGGGCCCGTAGCGCTCTAGTCAGGGGGCCCGTAGCGCTCTAGTCAGGGGGGCCCGTAGCGCTCTAGTCAGGGGGGCCCGTAGCGCTCTAGTCAGGGGGGCCCATAGCGCTCTAGTCAGGGGGGCCCGTAGTGCTCTAGTCAGGGGGGCCCATAGCGCTCTAGTCAGGGCCCGTGGCGCTCTAGTCAGGGGGGCCCGTAGCGCTCTAGTCAGGGCCCGTAGTGCTCTAGTCAGCGGGGCCCATAGCGCTCTAGTCAGGGGGGCCCGTAGCGCTCTAGTCAGGGGGGCCCGTAGTGCTCTAGTCAGGGGGGCCCATAGTGCTCTAGTCAGGGGGGCCCGTAGCGCTCTAGTCAGGGGGGCCCGTAGTGCTCTAGTCAGCGGGGCCCGTAGTGCTCTAGTCAGCGGGGCCCGTAGTGCTCTAGTCAGGGGGGCCCGTAGCGCTCTAGTCTGGGGGGCCCGTAGCGCTCTAGTCAGGGGGGCCCGTAGCGCTCTAGTCAAGGGGGGCCCGTAGCGCTCTAGTCAGGGGGGTCCGTGGCGCTCTAGTCAGGGGGGTCCGTGGCGCTCTAGTCAGGGGGGTCCGTAGCGCTCTAGTCTGGGGGGCCCATAGCGCTCTAGTCAGCGGGGCGCGTAGCGCTCTAGTCAGGGGGGCCCGTAGCGCTCTAGTCAGGGGGGCCCATAGTGCTCTAGTCAGGGGGGCCCGTAGCACTCTAGTCAGGGGGGCCCATAGCGCTCTAGTCAGGGGGGCCCATAGCGCTCTAGTCAGCGGGGCCCGTAGCGCTCTAGTCAGGGGGGTCCGTGGCGCTCTAGTCAGGGGGGTCCGTGGCGCTCTAGTCAGGGGGGTCCGTAGCACTCTAGTCAGGGGGGCCCGTGGCGGTCTAGTCAGGGCCCGTAGTGCTCTAGTCTAAAGTAGTCCACTAAGTAGGGGATCGGGTACCATTGGGGATGTATCCTATCTCTCTGTTCTTATCACTTCCTCAATAAAACAGTTTTATGGTTTTGAGATTCCTGTTTTGAATGTCGACCCAACCTGTTAAAACGTGGTTCTATAAACACGTGTTTGTCTCTCAGGAATCAGCTGAACTTTATAACAGAGGAGCTGAAAAACCCATACAGGTGAGTGTCCATACAACTGACATTTAGGGTGCGTCCAAAATGGCTCCCTGTTCCCCGACGGGCCCTGGTCAACAGTAGTGCACTATGTAAGGAACAGGGTGCCATATGGGACGCAGTCTTACTTAGACTGGATTTCCACTGTCATTCATCAGAGACTAGGGTCTTATCACTGGGGAATATCCGTGTCCATCCATCCATGGTTTAGGAAAGGGCCGATTTAGCTAGCTAGCTACTGCATCAACACAAGCAGACCAGAAACAGACAAGTTTTTCTGACAATGATGACGTTTTGCCTAGGATGTGATTTGATTGGTGTGAAGCCAAATTCAAAGTGGCCTCCCTTGCGGGTGGGTTTGGTGCACCAGGACTACCCACAGTTGAGCTCATCGGCTAATTATTTTATTTAAAAAAATATCAAGGGAGGTCAAATGCTCGCTGGCATCTGTCAATCAAATGCTACGGCGGCAACATGTCATACTCATTTTGGCCAGACAGCATCAGATACATCTGCTACACATACTGAGACAGAGGGGCGCTGTTTCCCTCGCTAATATGATTTCTCTGATGAGATTGATTCAGCCACTTGAGAATTGATTCAGCCACTTCAATTGATTCAGCCACTTCAATTGATTCAGCCACTTCAATTGATTCAGCCACTGGAGAATTGATTCAGCCACTTGAGAATTGATTCAGCCACTGGAGAATTGATTCAGCCACTTCAATTGATTCAGCCACTTGAGAATTGATTCAGCCACTTCAATTGATTCAGTCACTTCAATTGATTCAGCCACTTGAGAATTGAAGGAAAATTATGAAAACACAGAGACAAAAGATAAATTGTTTAATAATTGTATTTGTTTTATTGGTATGATTTTCGTGGAAGCTTGGCTTCCCTTGGCATTCACGCGCCACTGCCTTTACTGGTTGGACGATGACAAGAGATTTCTCAACTCTCTGTCTCTCTCTCCATCTGTGTGCTACATGATCCTCTAACACTGGTGTCTGTGTACCATGTGTTGGTTGTAGTCTCTCTATCTCACACTCTCTCTCTCTCTCTCTCTCTCTAACAGAAACCTTCCCCTGGCCATTATCATTGGTATTCCCTTGGTGTCTGTGTACCATGTGTTGGTTGTAGTCTCTCTATCTCACACTAACACTCTCTCTCTCTCTCTGTCTCTCTGTGTCTCTCTCCCTGTCTCTCTCTCTCTCTCTCTCTCTAACAGAAACCTTCCCCTGGCCATTATCATTGGTATTCCCTTGGTGTCTGTGTGCTATGTGCTGGTCAACATTGCCTACTTCAGTGCCATGACCGCTACGGAACTACTGCAGTCTCCTGCTGTCGCTGTGGTAAGAGTGTCGTCATGGAGATAGGGGCGGAGACAGAGGAAGCCATTGGTTTGGCTCATCATATCTCCCTTAACAAGAACAAGATGCCGTTCAACAACAAACAATTCTATTTTATTTATTGTATCCCCCCGTCTCCTCGGAGGGACTTGTTTGTGCCCCTTAGACTTTTGGTGACAGAGTGCTGTACCCCCTGTCGTGGGTAGTCCCTGTGTTTGTCGTCTTCTCCACCTTCGGGGCGGCCAATGGGAGCTGCTTCACTGCCGGCAGGTAAAGGGACAAATTCAGGAAGACGTTTTTATTTGCTAATCAAATTTAAATCAAACAAAATGTATTTTATAAAGCCTGTTTTTTATATATCAGCAGTTGTCACAAAGTGTTAAAACATATTGCCAATATTATGTTGAACTAACGTGTTTGTGCTCTGTCCCACCTCAGGCTGACCTATGTGGCAGGAAGAGAGGGTCACATGGTAAAGATCTTGTCCTATATCAGTCTGAAACGTCTCACTCCTTCCCCCGCTGTCATCTTCAATGTAAGTCTGAGATATTACAACTCTATCCAGCTCATTGTACTGTAACTCTACCCAGCTCATTGTACTCTGAGATACAGTGCCTTGTAAAAGTATTCATCCCTCTTGGTGTTTTTTCATATTTTGTTGCATTACAACCTGTAATTTAAATGGCTTATTATTTAGATTTCATGTAATGGACAAACACAAAATAGTCTAAATTGGGGAAGTGAAATGAAAAAATAACTTGCTTCAAAAAATTCAAGAAAAAAATAGCAGAAATTAGACTAAAATTGAGCTTTTTAGGAAAACACTATGCGCAAACCCAACACCTTTCATCACCCTGAGAACACCATCCCCAAAAATAAGCATGGTGGTGGCAGCATCATGCTGTGGGGATGTTTTTCATCGGCAGGGACTGGGATACTGGTCAGAATTGAAGGAATGATGGATGGCGCTAAACACAGGGACATTCTTGATGGAAACCTGCTTCAGTCTTCCAGAGATTTCAGACTGGGACGGAGGTTCACCTTCCAGCAGGACAATGACCCTAAACATACTGCTGAAGCAACACTTGAGTGGTTAAAGGGGAAACATTTAAATGTCTTGGAATGGCTTAGTCAAAGCCCAGATCTCAATCCAATTGAGAATCTGTGGTATGACTTAAAGATTGCTGTACACCAGCGGAACCCATCCAACTTGAAGGAGCTGGAGTAGTTTTGCCTTGAAGAACGGGCAGAAATCCCAGTGACTAGAAGTGCCAAGCTTATTGGGGCCCCAAGAGACTTGCAGCTGTAATTGCTGCAAACGTTTGCTCTACAATATATTGACTTTGGGTTGGTGAATAGTTATACATGCTCAAGTTTTCCGTTTTTTTTGTCTTATGTCTTGTTTGTTTCACAAAAAGACAAATGTAGCATCTTCAAAGTGGTCGGCATGTTGTGTAAATCAAATGATACTAATCCCACAAAAATCTATTTTAATTCCAGGTTGTAAGGAAAAACATTTTAGAAAAATGCCAAGGGGGTGGATGAATACCTTCGCAAGCCACTGTATTACATGATGTCTCTATGTTGATCTCCTCACCTCAACTCTACCCCGCTCATTGTCCTCCAACTCTACCCAGCTCATTGTACTGTAACTCAACTCTACCCAGCTCATTGTACTGTAACTCAACTCTACCCAGCTCATTGTCCTCTAACTCAACTCTACCCAGCTCATTGTCCTCTAACTCAACTCTACCCAGCTCATTGTACTGTAACTCAACTATATCCAGCTCATTGTCCTCTAACTCAACTCTACCCAGCTCATTGTACTGTAACTCAACTCTACCCAGCTCATTGTTCTCTAACTCAACTCTACCCAGCTCATTGTACTGTAACTCAACTCTACCCAGCTCATTGTACTCTAACTCATCTCTACCCAGCTCATTGTACTCTAACTCAACTCTACCCAGCTCATTGTACTGTAACTCAACTATATCCAGCTCATTGTCCTCTAACTCAACTCTACCCAGCTCATTGTACTGTAACTCAACTCTACCCAGCTCATTGTTCTCTAACGCAACTCTACCCAGCTCATTGTACTGTAACTCAACTCTACCCAGCTCATTGTACTCTAACTCATCTCTACCCAGCTCATTGTACTCTAACTCATCTCTACCCAGCACATTGTACTGTAACTCAACTCTACCCAGCTCATTGTACTCTAACTCAACTCTACCCAGCTCATTGTCCTCCAACTCTACCCAGCTCATTGTACTGTAACTCAACTCTACCCAGCTCATTGTACTGTAACTCAACTCTACCCAGCTCATTGTCCTCTAACTCAACTCTACCCAGCTCATTGTCCTCTAACTCAACTCTACCCAGCTCATTGTACTGTAACTCAACTATATCCAGCTCATTGTCCTCTAACTCAACTCTACCCAGCTCATTGTACTGTAACTCAACTCTACCCAGCTCATTGTTCTCTAACTCAACTCTACCCAGCTCATTGTACTGTAACTCAACTCTACCCAGCTCATTGTACTCTAACTCATCTCTACCCAGCTCATTGTACTCTAACTCAACTCTACCCAGCTCATTGTACTGTAACTCAACTATATCCAGCTCATTGTCCTCTAACTCAACTCTACCCAGCTCATTGTACTGTAACTCAACTCTACCCAGCTCATTGTTCTCTAACGCAACTCTACCCAGCTCATTGTACTGTAACTCAACTCTACCCAGCTCATTGTACTCTAACTCATCTCTACCCAGCTCATTGTACTCTAACTCATCTCTACCCAGCACATTGTACTGTAACTCAACTCTACCCAGCTCATTGTACTCTAACTCAACTCTACCCAGCTCATTGTACTGTAACTCAACTCTACCCAGCTCATTGTTCTCTAACTCAACTCTACCCAGCTCATTGTACTCTAACTCTACCCAGCTCATTGTACTGTAACTCAACTCTACCCAGCTCATTGTCCTCTAACTCTACTCTACCCAGCTCATTGTACTGTAACTCAACTCTACCCAGCTCATTGTACTGTAACTCAACTCTACCCAGCTCATTGTACTGTAACTCAACTCTACCCAGCTCATTGTACTGTAACTCAACTCTACGCAGCTCATTGTACTGTAACTCAACTCTACCCAGCTCATTGTACTGTAACTCAACTCTACCCAGCTCATTGTACTGTAACTCAACTCTACCCAGCTCATTGTCCTCTAACTCAACTCTACCCAGCTCATTGCACTCTACCTCTACCCAGCTCATTGTACTGTAACTCAACTCTACCCAGCTCATTGTCCTCTAACTCTACTCTACCCAGCTCATTGTACTGTAACTCAACTCTACCCAGCTCATTGTACTGTAACTCAACTCTACCCAGCTCATTGTCCTCTAACTCAACTCTACCCAGCTCATTACAACTTTACCCAGCTCATTGTACTGTAATTCAACTCTACCCAGCTCATTGTACTCTAACTCAACTCTACCCAGCTCATTGTCCTCTAACTCTACTCTACCCAGCTCATTGTCCTCTAACTCTACTCTACCCAGCTCATTGTACTGTAACTCAACTCTACCCAGCTCATTGTACTCTAACTCTACTCTACCCAGCTCATTGTCCTCTAACTCTACTCTACCCAGCTCATTGTCCTCTAACTCTACTCTACCCAGCTCATTGTACTGTAATTCAACTCTACCCAGCTCATTGTTCTCTAACTCTACTCTACCCAGCTCATTGTACTCTAACTCTACTCTACCCAGCTCATTGTACACTAACTCAATTCTACCCAGCTCACTGTACTGTAACTCAACTCTACTCAGCTCATTGTCCTCTAACTCTACTCTACCCAGCTCATTGTACTCAAACTCAACTCTACCCAGCTCATTGTCCTCTAACTAAACTCTACCCAGCTCATTGTCCTCTAACTCATCTCTACCCAGCTCATTGAACTGTAACTCAACTCTACCCAGCTCATTGTCCTCTAACTCTACTCAGCTCATTGTACTGTAACTCAACTCTACGCCACTCATTGTCCTCTAACTCTACTCTACCCAGCTCATTGTACTCTAACTCAACTCTACCCAGCTCATTGTACTCTAACTCAACTCTACCCAGCTCATTGTCCTCCAACTCAACTCTACCCAGCTCAATGTACACTAACTCAACTCTACCCAGCTCATTGTACTGTAACTCAACTCTACTCAGCTCATTGTCCTCTAACTCTACTCTACCCAGCTCATTGTACTCTAACTCTACTCTACCCAGCTCATTGTCCTCTAACTCAGCTCTACCCAGCTCATTGTCCTCTAACTCAACTCTACCCAGCTCATTGTACTCTAACTCTACCCAGCTCATTGTTCTCTAACTCTACTCTACCCAGCTCATTGTACTGTAACTCAACTCTACCCAGCTCATTGTCCTCTAACTCAACTCACCCAGCTCATTGTACTCTAACTCAACTCTACCCAGCTCATTGTCCTCTAACTCAACTCTACCCAGCTCATTGTACTGTAACTCAACTCTACCCAGCTCATTGTACTCTAACTTAACTCTACCCAGCTCATTGTACTCTAACTCTACCCAGCTCATTGTTCTCTAACTCTACTCTACCCAGCTCATTGTACTGTAACTCAACTCTACCCAGCTCATTGTACTGTAACTCTACCCAGCTCATTGTACTGTAACTCTACCCAGCTCATTGTTCTCTAACTCAACTCTACCCAGCTCATTGTACTGTAACTCAACCCTACCCAGCTCATTGTACTCCAACTCTACCCAGCTCATTGTTCTCTAACTCTACTCTACCCAGCTCATTGTACTGTAACTCAACTCATTGTACTGTAACTCATCTCTACCCAGCTCATTGTACTGTAACTCAACTCTACCCAGCTCATTGTACTGTAACTCAACTCTACTCAGCTCATTGTCCTCTAACTCTACTCTACCCAGCTCATTGTACTCTAACTCTACTCTACCCAGCTCATTGTCCTCTAACTCAACTCTACCCAGCTCATTGTCCTCTAACTCAACTCTACCCAGCTCATTGTCCTCTAACTCAACTCTACCCAGCTCATTGTACTGTAACTCAACTCTACCCAGCTCATTGTCCTCTAACTCTACTCAGCTCATTGTCCTCTAACTCTACTCAGCTCATTGTACTGTAACTCAACTCTACGCAGCTCATTGTCCTCTAACTCTACTCTACCCAGCTCATTGTTCTCTAACTCAACTCTACCCAGCTCATTGTACTCTAACTCAACTCTACCCAGCTCATTGTCCTCCAACTCAACTCTACCCAGCTCAACGTACACTAACTCAACTCTACCCAGCTCATTGTACTGTAACTCAACTCTACTCAGCTCATTGTCCTCTAACTCTACTCTACCCAGCTCATTGTACTCTAACTCAACTCTACCCAGCTCATTGTACTCTAACTCAACTCTACCCAGCTCATTGTACTCTAACTCTACCCAGCTCATTGTTCTCTAACTCTACTCTACCCAGCTCATTGTACTGTAACTCAACTCTACTCAGCTCATTGTCCTCTAACTCTACTCTACCCAGCTCATTGTACTCTAACTCTACTCTACCCAGCTCATTGACCTCTAACTCAACTCTACCCAGCTCATTGTCCTCTAACTCAACTCTACCCAGCTCATTGTACTGTAACTCTACCCAGCTCATTGTTCTCTAACTCTACTCTACCCAGCTCATTGTACTCTAACTCAACTCTACCCAGCTCATTGTCCTCCAACTCAACTCTACCCAGCTCAATGTACACTAACTCAACTCTACCCAGCTCATTGTCCTCTAACTCAACTCTACCCAGCTCATTGTCCTCTAACTCTACTCAGCTCATTGTCCTCTAACTCTACTCAGCTCATTGTACTGTAACTCAACTCTACGCAGCTCATTGTTCTCTAACTCAACTCTACCCAGCTCATTGTACTGTAACTCAACTCTACCCAGCTCATTGTACTCTAACTCAACTCTACCCAGCTCATTGTACTGTAACTCAACTCTACCCAGCTCATTGTACTGTAACTCAACTCTACCCAGCTCATTGTCCTGTAACTCAACTCTACCCAGCTCATTGTCCTGTAACTCAACTCTACCCAGCTCATTGTCCTCTAACTCAACTCTACCCAGCTCATTGTACTCTAACTCTACCCAGCTCATTGTACTGTAACTCAACTCTACCCAGCTCATTGTCCTCTAACTCTACTCTACCCAGCTCATTGTTCTCTAACTCAACTCTACCCAGCTCATTGTACTGTAACTCAACTCTACCCAGCTCATTGTCCTCTAACTCAACTCTACCCAGCTCATTGTCCTCCAACTCAACTCTACCCAGCTCAATGTACACTAACTCAACTCTACCCAGCTCATTGTACTGTAACTCAACTCTACCCAGCTCATTGTCCTCTAACTCAACTCTACCCAGCTCATTGTACTGTAACTCAACTCTACCCAGCTCATTGTACTCTAACTCAACTCTACTCAGCTCATTGTCCTCTACCTCAACTCTACCCAGCTCATTGTCCTCTAACTCAACTCTACCCAGCTCATTGTACTGTAACTCAACTCTACGCAGCCCATTGTCCTCTAACTCTACTCTACCCAGCTCATTGACCTCTAACTCTACTCTACCCAGCTCATTGACCTCTAACTCTACTCAGCTCATTGTCCTCTAACTCTACTCAGCTCATTGTACTGTAACTCAACTCTACGCAGCTCATTGTCTCTAACTCAACTCTACCCAGCATTGTTCTCTAACTCAACTCTACCCAGCTCATTGTACTCTAACTCAACTCTACCCAGCTCATTGTACTGTAACTCAACTCTACCAGCTCATTGTACTCTAACTCTACTCTACCCAGCTCATTGTACTCTAACTCTACCCAGCTCATTGTCCTCAACTCTACCAGTCATTGCACTCTACTCTACCCAGCTCATTGACCTCTAACTCAACTCTACCCAGCTCATTGTACTGTAACTCACTCTACCCAGCTCATTGTACTCTAACTCTTTACCCAGCTCATTGTTCTCTAACTCTACTCTACCCAGCTCATTGTACTGTAACTCAACTCTACCCAGCTCATTGTCCTCTAACTCTACCCAGCTCATTGTCTCTAACTCAACTCTACCAGCTCATTGTACTGTAACTCAACTCTACCAGCTCATTGTCCTGCTAACTCAACTCTACCAGCTCATTGTCCTCCAACTCAACTT
>NC_052336.1:3849272-3891772 GCF_016432855.1 Salvelinus namaycush
TTTTTTTTTTCTTGAAATGAAGGTGTTGGTTGTAGTAATTGTCTAGTGATATTGGTGTCTAGCTGTAGAGCTAGTTGTCTAGTGATATTGGTACTGTACTAGTTGTCTAGTGATATTGGTGTCTAGCTGTAGACTAGTTGTCTAGTGATATTGGTGTCTAGCTGTAGGCTAGTTGTCTAGTGATATTGGTGTCTAGTTGTAGGCTAGTTGTCTAGTGATATTGGTGTCTAGTGATATTGGTATCTAGCTGTAGACTAGTTGTCTAGTGATATTGGTATCTAGTTGTAGGCTAGTTGTCTAGTGATATTGGTGTCTAGCTGTAGACTAGTTGTCTAGTGATATCGGTGTCTAGTGATATTGGTGTCTAGCTGTAGGCTAGTTGTCTAGTGATATTGGTGTCTAGCTGTAGGCTAGTTGTCTAGTGATATTGGTGTCTAGCTGTAGACTAGTTGTTAGTGATATTGGTGTCTAGCTGTAGGCTAGTTGTCTAGTGATATTGGTGTCTAGTTGTAGAAGTTGTCTAGTGATTTGGTGTCTAGTTGTAGGCTAGCTGTCTAGTGATATTGGTGTCTAGCTGAAGGCTAGTTGTCTAGTGATATTGGTGTCTAGCTGTAGACTAGTTGTCAGTGATATTGGTGTCTAGCTGTAGGCTAGTTGTCTAGTGATATTGGTGTCTAGCTGTAGGCTAGTTGTCTAGTGATATTGGTGTCTAGCTGTAGGCTAGTTGTCTAGTGATATTGGTGTCTAGTTGTAGGCTAGTTGTCTAGTGATATTGGTGTCTAGCTGTACTCTAGTTGTCTAGTGATATTGGTGTCTAGCTGTAGGCTAGTTGTCTAGTGATATTGGTGTCTAGCTGTAGGTTAGTTGTCTAGTGATATTGGTATCTAGTGATATTGGTGTTTAGCTGTAGACTAGTTGTCTAGTGATATCGGTGTCTAGTGATATTGGTGTCTAGCTGTAGGCTAGTTGTCTAGTGATATTGGTGTCTAGCTGTAGACTAGTTGTCTAGTGATATTGGTGTCTGTCTAGTGTATTGGCTGTTCTATTTATATTGGTGTCTAGCTGTAGACTAGTTGTTAGTGATATTGGTGTCTAGTGTATTGGGTCTAGCTGTAGGCTAGTTGTCTAGTGATATTGGTGTCTAGCTGTAGACTAGTTGTCTAGTGATATTGGTTTTCTAGGATATTGGTGTCTAGCTGTAGGCTAGTTGTCTAGTGATGTTGGTGTCTAGCTGTAGACTAGTTGTCTAGTGATATTGGTGTCTAGTGATATTGTATCTAGTTGTGGCTAGTTGTCTAGTGAATTTCTAGTGATATTGGTGTCTAGCTGTAGACTAGTTGTCTAGTGATATTGGTGTCTAGTTGAGGCTAGTTGTCTAGTGATATTGGTGTCTAGCTGTAGGCTAGCTGTCTAGTGATATTGGTGTTCTAGCTGTAGACTAGTGTCTAGTGATAGTGTGTCTATGTAGACTAGTTGTCTAGTGATATTGGTGTCTATTGATATTGGTGTCTAGCTGTAGGCTAGTTGTCTAGTGATATTGGTGTCTAGCTGTAGACTAGTTGTCTAGTGATATTGGTGTCTAGCTGTAGGCTAGCTGTCTAGTGATATTGGTGTCTAGCTGTAGGCTAGTTGTCTAGTGATATTGGTATCTAGCTGTAGACTAGTTGTCTAGTGATATTGGTGTCTAGCTGTAGGCTAGATGTCTAGTGATATTGGTGTCTAGCTGTAGGCTAGTTCTCTAGTGATATTGGTGTCTAGTGATATTGGTGTCTAGCTGTAGACTAGTTGTCTAGTGATATTGGTGTCTAGCTGTAGGCTAGTTGTCTAGTGATATTGGTGTCTAGCTGTAGGCTAGTTGTCTAGTGATATTGGTATCTAGTTGTCTAGTGATATTGGTGTCTAGCTGTAGACTAGTTGTCTAGTGATATTGGTGTCTAGTTGTAGACTAGTTGTCTAGTGATATTGGTGTCTAGTTGTAGGCTAGCTGTCTAGTGATATTGGTGTCTAGCTGAAGGCTAGTTGTCTAGTGATATTGGTGTCTAGCTCTAGAATAGTTGTCTAGTGATATGTGTGTCTAGCTGTAGGCTAGTTGTCTGTGATATTGGTGTCTAGCTGTAGGCTAGTTGTCTAGTGATATTGGTGTCTAGCTGTAGGCTAGTTGTCTAGTGATATTGGTGTCTAGTTGTAGGCTAGTTGTCTAGTGATATTGGTGTCTAGCTGTACTCTAGTTGTCTAGTGATATTGGTGTCTAGCTGTAGGCTAGTTGTCTAGTGATATGGTGTCTAGCTGTAGGTTAGTTGTCTAGAGTGATATTTGGTATCTAGTGATATTGGTGTTTAGCTGTAGACTAGTTGTCTAGTGATATCGCGTGTCTAGTGATATTGGTGTCTAGTGTAGGCTAGGTTGTATAGTGATTTGGATATTGGTGTCTAGTTGTAGGCTAGTTGTCTAGTGATATTGGTGTCTAGCTGTAGGCTAGTTGTCTAGTGATATTGGTGTCTAGCTGTAGACTAGTTGTCTAGTGATATTGGTGTCTAGCTGTAGACTAGTTGTCTAGTGATATTGGTGTCTAGTGATATTGGTGTCTATTTATATTGGTGTCTAGCTGTAGACTAGTTGTCTAGTGATATTGGTGTCTAGTGATATTGGTGTCTAGCTGTAGACTAGTTGTCTAGTGATATTGGTGTCTAGCTGTAGACTAGTTGTCTAGTGATATTGGTATCTAGCTGTAGACTAGTTGTCTAGTGATATTGGTGTCTAGTGATATTGGTTTCTAGCTGTAGGCTAGTTGTCTAGTGATATCGGTGTCTAGTGATATTGGTGTCTAGCTGTAGGCTAGTTGTCTAGTGATATTGGTGTCTAGCTGTAGGCTAGTTGTCTAGGGATATTGGTGTCTAGCTGTAGACTAGTTGTCTAGTGATATTGGTGTCTAGCTGTAGGCTAGTTGTCTAGTGATATTGGTGTCTAGCTGTAGACTAGTTGTCTAGTGATATTGGTGTCTAGTTGTAGACTAGTTGTCTAGTGATATTGGTGTCTAGTTGTAGGCTAGCTGTCTAGTGATATTGGTGTCTAGCTGAAGGCTAGTTGTCTAGTGATATTGGTGTCTAGCTGTAGACTAGTTGTCTAGTGATATTGGTGTCTAGCTGTAGGCTAGTTGTCTAGTGATATTGGTGTCTAGCTGTAGGCTAGTTGTCTAGTGATATTGGTGTCTAGCTGTAGGCTAGTTGTCTAGTGATATTGGTGTCTAGCTGTAGGCTAGTTGTCTAGTGATATTGGTGTCTAGCTGTACTCTAGTTGTCTAGTGATATTGGTGTCTAGCTGTAGGCTAGTTGTCTAGTGATATTGGTGTCTAGCTGTAGGTTAGTTGTCTAGTGATATTGGTATTTAGTGATATTGGTGTTTAGCTGTAGGCTAGTTGTGTAGTGATATTGGTGTCTAGTTGTAGGCTAGTTGTCTAGCGATATTGGTGTCTAGTGATATTGGTGTCTAGCTGTCAGCTAGTTGTCTAGTGATGTTGGTGTCTAGTGATATTGGTGTCTAGCTGTAGTGTCTAACCATTTCGAATCTCACCGTACCTCCTCCGCTATGCAATCTGGTTCAGAGCTGGTCATTGGTGCACATCAGCCACGCTCAAGGTCCTAAACGATATCATAACTGCCATCGATAAGAGACAGTACTGCGCAGCCGTATTCATCGACCTGGCTAAGGCTTTCGACTCTGTCAATCACAACATTCTTATTGGCAGACTCAACAGCCTTGGTTTCTCCATTGACTGCCTCGTTTGGTTCACCAACTACTTCTCAGATAGAGTTCAGTGTGTCAAATCGGAGGGCCTGTTGTCTGGACCTCTGGCAGTCTCTATGGGGGTGCCACAGGGTTCAATTCTCGGGCCAACTCTCTTCTCTGTATACATCAATGATGTCGCTCTCGCTGCTGGTGATTTTCTGATCCACCTCTACGCAGACGACACCATTCTGTATACTCTGGCCCTTCTTTGGACACTGTGTTAACTAACCTCCAGATGAGCTTCAACGCCATACAACTCTCCTTCCGTGTCCTCCAACTGCTCTCAAATGCAAGTAAAACTAAATGCATGCTCTTCAACCGATCGCTGCCCGCACCTGCCTGCCCGTCCAGCATCACTACTCTGGACGGTTCTGACTTAGAATATGTGGACAACTACAAATACCTAGGTGTCTGGTTAGACTGTAAACTCTCCTTCCAGACTCACATTAAGCATCTCCAATCCAAAATTAAATCTAGAATCGCCTTCCTATTTCGTAACAAAGCATCCTTCACTCATGCTGCCAAACATACCCTCGTAAAACTGACCATCCTACCCATCCTCGACTTCGGCGATGTCATTTACAAAATAGCCTCCAACACTCTACTCAACAAATTGGATGCAGTCTATCACAGTGCCATCCGTTTTGTCACCAAAGCCCCATATACTACCCACCACTGCGACCTGTATGCTCTAGTTTAGCTGGTCATCGCTTCATACTCGTCGCCAAACCCACTGGCTCCAGGTCATCTACAAGTCTCTGCTAGGTAAAGCCCACCACATCAAGCTCAACCTCAACAAGACAGAGCTGCTCTTCCTCTCTGTGAATGCCTGCCAGCAAGACCTCTCCATCACGGTTGACAACGCCACAGTGTCGCCCTCCCAGAGTGCAAAGAACCTTGGCATGACCCTGGATAAGACCCCTGTAATTCTCTGAAAACATCAAAGCAGTGACTCGCTCCTGCAGGTCCTGGCTCTTCATTGAAATCCTAATAGTTTCAGATATAATAGAATGTGATTGATAAACAAAAGGTTATTTAACTTGCCCAGCTGTCCACATCCTTGACAATTCCCCGCCAGAAGATGCGTAGGTTGATTTTGGCAATCATGCGCTTCGCTCCGAAATGTCCAGCATGCATCTCTGTCAGCACGGCTTCCTTCTCCTCCTAAGTAAGAATCACCCTCCTGTGTGGCTGACCATCCTTCCCCCCGTAGGAAAAATATGATTGCCTAACAAGTTGGAAGAGAAGAGTTGTTAAAATACTCAAGTCTAAGCACATTTGCACTGCTGCTTTTCTCTCTCTGTCCGTCTTCCACCTCGTGGGGGTGGGGGAGTGAAAGTGAGAGAGGGAGAGAGAGGTGGCAAGAGAGACTGTAGACACCTTAGAGACTGTCACATCATTCTAACGAAGACATCCAGTTGATGTAGTCAGCAGGTTGTCACCGTCAAAAACACCGTACTTGGAGAGCAATTCTGAGGTAATAAGTTTGCTCGGATTGAGCGAGCGCTTCTGAGGTGAAGTAGAACCATAGAACTGCCCACATGAGGTCAAATAGAGCCAAGCAACCAGCATAGCAGCTGACGCTTTGGTTCATTACGTAATCCGGTCAGAATGTTGCAAGTTCTAGCAACAGCCCTAGCAACAGAAGTTAGAACTCGAATCCCATTGTGACTAGAGGGGGACACTATTTGGCATGAAAGGCCCCGGTGGCATTAAATTAATCAAACAAAAAAAATTACATTGACTTGGAAGAGTTCCAGTGTTGGATAGCCATACTCAGCTAGCTAACATAGCATCCCTCTCTGTTTGAGCCTGGTGTTTGAGTAGGCTAAACTAACTAGCTGCATTTGACACCAGCTAAGTAAGAAAATAACTATATAGCTATCTCTCTCTTTCTCTCTCTCTCTCTCTCTCTCTTGCTTCTTCTTAATTTTTTAAACAAACAAATTTGTTCAAAACTGTTCAACTATTGTCTTTCTCTCTCTTTGAGTCAACTACCCACCACATTTTATACACTGCGGTGCTATCTAGCTGTAGCTTATGCTTTCAGTACTAGATTAATTCTCTGATCCTTTGATTGGGTGGACAACATGTCAGTTCATGCTGCGAAAGCTCTGATAGGTTGGAGGACGTCCTCCGGAATTTGTCATAATTACTGTGTAAATCTATGGAAAGGGGTGAGAACCATGAGCCTCCTAGGTTTTGTATTGAAGACAATGTACCCAGAGGAGGACTGAAACTAGCTGTCCTCCAGCTAAACAATGGTGCTGTGAGGCTACTGTAAACCTTCATTGCAAAACAGTGTTTTAATGAATTATTTGTTGATGTGAATATATTTAGTATAGTTTCATCTGAAAAGGAAAACTTTTTTATTTTTATGAAATTCACTGAGGAGGATGGTCCTCCCCTTCCTCCTCTGAGGAGCCTCCAATGCAGGGGACAAGCTGCCTGCCCTCCAGGACATCTACAGCACCCGGTGTCACAGTAAAGCCAAGAAGATCATCATCTAGAAGGAGGAGACAGTAAAAGGTACATCAAAGCTGGGACCAAGAGACTGATAAACAGGCCATCAGACTGATAAACAGTCACCACTAGCTGGCTTCCGCCCAGTATCCTGCCCTCAATCTTAGTCACTGTTACTAGCCGGCTACCACCCGGGTACTCTACCCTGCATCTTAGTCACTGTTACTAGCCGGCTACCACCCGGTTACTCTACCCTGCACCTTAGAGACTGTCACTAGCCAGCCTCCACCCGGTACTCTACCCTGCACCTTAGAAACTGTCACTAGCCAGCCTCCACCCGGTACTCTACCCTGCACCTTAGAGACTGTCACTAGCCAGCCTCCACCCGGTACTCTACCCTGCACCTTAGAGACTGTCACTAGCCAGCCTCCACTCGGTACTCTTCCCTGCACCCTGCCCTATGTACATAGTCATTGAACACTGGCCACCTTAATACATTTTACATACATTAGTTGTATGCTGAACAAAAATGTAAATTCAACATGGAACAATTTTAAATTTTTTACTGAGTTACTGTACAGTTCATATAAGGAAATCAGTCAATTTAAATAGATGAATTAGCCACTGATCTATGGATTAGAAACGGGAACAAATACATAAAAACATAAATAGCAAAACTCAAAATTATTACTGATATTGTATCAAGTTCAGACAATAAAAAACATTTTCTTTTCACAATGACCCTATGAGTCCGTAACTAAAACACCCAATAATTGTCCGTTCATAATGCCAAGTCCCGCCCAGTACACAACTCAGTCCAATAGAAATCCGCTCCCCGTCCGCTGCACGGTGGCAAGAGCGCAAAACTCAACGTTATTATAATCCAAAACAAGAAGGCAAACTTCACCAGCCTTAAAAGTTAAGAAATACAAGGAAAAAAAGATTGATCACTATAGTTGTGTTCAATAGTTTTATGTAGTGTTATATTGCCGTGATTCAGGGTGAACGTTACAAACTATTTTGTGCACAACATTTGAGAGAAATAAGCTTTTTGTGCGTATGGAACATTTCTGGGATCTATTTATTTCAGCTCATGAAACATGGGACCAACACTTCACATGTTGCGTTTATGTTTTTGTTCAGTATATATACTATATTTTAGTTATGGCTCATCCTATATAACTACTGCTGTCCTTTTCTGTTCATATACTGTCCATACTGTCTATACACACCATTATATATCACTATGCTCAGACCCTGTTGCTAGGGGAAGCACTGGTGTGAACACAGCCTAACTCAGATCCTGTTGCTAGGGGAAGCACTGGTGTGAACACAGCCTAACTCAGACCCTGTTGCTAGGGGAAACACTGATGTGAACACGCCCTAGCTCAGACCCTGTTGCTAGGGGAAACACTGGTGTGAACACAGCCTAACTCAGACCCTGTTGCTAGGGGAAACATTGGTGTGAACACAGCCTAACTCAGACCCTGTTGCTAGGGTAAACACTGATGTGAACACGGCCAAAGCTCAGACCCTGTTGCTAGGGGAAGCACTGGTGTGAACACAGCCTAACTCAGACCCTGTTGCTAGGGGAAACATTGATGTGAACACGCCCTAGCTCAGGCCCTGTTGCTAGGGGAAACACTGGTGTGAACACAGCCTAACTCAGACCCTGTTGCTAGGGGAAACATTGGTGTGAACACAGCCTAACTCAGACCCTGTTGCTAGGGTAAACACTGATGTGAACACGGCCAAAGCTCAGACCCTGTTGCTAGGGGAAACACTGATGTGAACACGGCCTAGCTCAGACCCTGTTGCTAGGGGAAACACTGGTCTGAACACGGCCTAGCTCAGACCATGTTGCTAGGGGAAACACTGGTCTGAACACGGCCTTGTTTAGACGCTGTTGCTAGGGGAAACACGGATGTGAACACGGCCTAGCTCAGGTTGCTAGGTGAAACACTGATGTGAACACGGCCTAGCTCAGATCCTGTTGCTAGGGGAAACACGGATGTGAACACGGCCTAGCTCAGACCCTGTTGCTAGGGAAAACACTGGTGTGAACACGGCCTAACTCAGACCCTGTTGCTAGGGAAAACACTGGTGTGAACACGGCCTAACTCAGACCCTGTTGCTAGGGGAAACCCTGGTCTGAACACAGCCTAGCTCAGACCCTGTTGCTAGGGGAAACACTGGTGTGAACACAGCCTAACTCAGACCCTTTTGCTAGGGGAAACCCTGGTCTGAACACAGCCTAGCTCAGACCCTGTTGCTAGGGGAAACACTGATCTGAACACGGCCTAACTCAGACCCTGTTGCTAGGGGAAACACTGGTCTGAACAGGCCTAACTCAGACCCTGTTGCTAGGGAAAACTCTGGTGTGAACACAGCCTAGCTCAGACCCTGTTGCTAGCGGAAACACGGATGTGAACACGGCCTAGCTCAGACCCTGTTGCTAGGGGAAACACAGGTCTGAACACAGCCCCTGAGGTCTTAGTGATGGTATTGCTTTAATAACGGTTGTCGTGGTTACGTATGTAAATATATTAGTATCTGGTGTTTGCCTGATGTGTTGACCAGGAAATTACCTGAGCCAGCGTTATACACACACACACACACACTCACATGCACATACACACTAATGCAACAACATTAGTTAAAGGAACTAACACCAAAACAAAACTCAAACTCATTCCATGGAGGGCCTAATGTCTGCTGGTTTCTCCTTTCAATGAAGACCTAGACAACCAGGTGAGTGGAGGGCCTAATGTCTGCTGGTTTCTCCTTTCAATGAAGACCTAGACAACCAGGTGAGTGGAGGGCCTAATGTCTGCTGGTTTCTCCTTTCAATGAAGACCTAGACAACCAGGTGAGTGGAGTGCCTAATGTCTGCTGGTTTCTCCTTTCAATGAAGACCTAGACAACCAGGTGAGTGGAGGGCCTAATGTCTGCTGGTTTCTCCTTTCAATGAAGACCTAGACAACCAGGTGAGTGGAGTGCCTAATGTCTGCTGGTTTCTCCTTTCAATGAAGACCTAGACAACCAGGTGAGTGGAGGGCCTAATGTCTGCTGGTTTCTCCTTTCAATGAAGACCTAGACAACCAGGTGAGTGGAGGGCCTAATGTCTGCTGGTTTCTCCTTTCAATGAAGACCTAGACAACCAGGTGAGTGGAGTGCCTAATGTCTGCTGGTTTCTCCTTTCAATGAAGACCTAGACAACCAGGTGAGTGGAGTGCCTAATGTCTGCTGGTTTCTCCTTTCAATGAAGACCTAGACAACCAGGTGAGTGGAGTGCCTAATGTCTGCTGGTTTCTCCTTTCAATGAAGACCTAGACAACCAGGTGAGTGGAGTGCCTAATGTCTGCTGGTTTCTCCTTTCAATGAAGACCTAGACAACCAGGTGAGTGGAGTGCCTAATGTCTGCTGGTTTCTCCTTTCAATGAAGACCTAGACAACCAGGTGAGTGGAGTGCCTAATGTCTGCTGGTTTCTCCTTTCAATGAAGACCTAGACAACCAGGTGAGTGGAGTGCCTAATGTCTGCTGGTTTCTCCTTTCAATGAAGACCTAGACAACCAGGTGAGTGGAGTGCCTAATGTCTGCTGGTTTCTCCTTTCAATGAAGACCTAGACAACCAGGTGAGTGGAGGGCCTAATGTCTGCTGGTTTCTCCTTTCAATGAAGACCTAGACAACCAGGTGAGTGGAGTGCCTAATGTCTGCTGGTTTCTCCTTTCAATGAAGACCTAGACAACCAGGTGAGTGGAGGGCCTAATGTCTGCTGGTTTCTCCTTTCAATGAAGACCTAGACAACCAGGTGAGTGGAGTGCCTAATGTCTGCTGGTTTCTCCTTTCAATGAAGACCTAGACAACCAGGTGAGTGGAGGGCCTAATGTCTGCTGGTTTCTCCTTTCAATGAAGACCTAGACAACCAGGTGAGTGGAGTGCCTAATGTCTGCTGGTTTCTCCTTTCAATGAAGACCTAGACAACCAGGTGAGTGGAGTGCCTAATGTCTGCTGGTTTCTCCTTTCAATGAAGACCTAGACAACCAGGTGAGTGGAGTGCCTAATGTCTGCTGGTTTCTCCTTTCAATGAAGACCTAGACAACCAGGTGAGTGGAGTGCCTAATGTCTGCTGGTTTCTCCTTTCAATGAAGACCTAGACAACCAGGTGAGTGGAGTGCCTAATGTCTGCTGGTTTCTCCTTTCAATGAAGACCTAGACAACCAGGTGAGTGGAGTGCCTAATGTCTGCTGGTTTCTCCTTTCAATGAAGACCTAGACAACCAGGTGAGTGGAGTGCCTAATGTCTGCTGGTTTCTCCTTTCATTGAAGACCTAGACAACCAGGTGAGTGGAGTGCCTAATGTCTGCTGGTTTCTCCTTTCAATGAAGACCTAGACAACCAGGTGAGAGGAGTTCCTAACTAATCAATTAAGACCTAGACAACCAGGTGAGAGGAGTTCCTAACTAATCAATGAAGACCTAGACAACCAGGTGAGTGGAGTTCCTAACTAATCAATGAAGACCTAGACAACCAGGTGAGAGGAGTTCCTAACTAATCAATTAAGACCTAGACAACCAGGTGAGGGGAGTTCCTAACTAATCAATTAAGACCTAGACAACCAGGTGAGTGGAGTTCCTAACTGATCAATTAAGACCTAGACAACCAGGTGAGGGGAGTTCCTAACTAATCAATGAAGACCTAGACCACCAGGTGAGGGGAGTTCCTAACTAATCAATGAAGACCTAGACAACCAGGTGAGGGGAGTTCCTAACTAATCAATTAAGACCTAGACAACCAGGTGAGGGGAGTTCCTAACTAATCAATTAAGACCTAGACAACCAGGTGAGTGGAGTTCCTAACTGATCAATTAAGACCTAGACAGCCAGGTGAGTGGAGTTCCTAACTAATCAATGAAGACCTAGACAACCAGGTGAGGGGAGTTCCTAACTAATCAATGAAGACCTAGACAACCAGGTGAGGGGAGTTCCTAACTAATCAATTAAGACCTAGACAACCAGGTGAGGGGAGTTCCTAACTAATCAATGAAGACATAGACAACCAGGTGAGAGGAGTTCCTAACTAATCAATGAAGACCTAGACAACCAGGTGAGAGGAGTTCCTAACTAATCAATGAAGACCTAGACAACCAGGTGAGAGGAGTTCCTAACTAATCAATTAAGACCTAGACAACCAGGTGAGTTCCTAACTAATCAATTAAGACCTAGACAACCAGGTGAGTTCCTAACTAATCAATTAAGACCTAGACAACCAGGTGAGTTCCTAACTAATCAATTAAGACCTAGACAACCAGGTGAGTTCCTAACTAATCAATTAAGACCTAGACAACCAGGTGAGGGGAGTTCCTAACTAATCAATGAAGACCTAGACAACCAGGTGAGGGGAGTTCCTAACTAATCAATGAAGACCTAGACAACCAGGTGAGGGGAGTTCCTAACTAATCAATGAAGACCTAGACAACCAGGTGAGAGGAGTTCCTAACTAATCAATTAGGACCTAGACAACCAGGTGAGTGGAGTTCCTAACTAAAGAATGAAGACTTAGACAACCAGGTGACGAAATCCGTCTGTTTAACTAGAGATATATGTGTCTTTGTATGGGATGTGTCTCAATCCGATATCACCCTTCCTCATCTGAGGTGAAAGGTCAGAGATAGAGCGGGGGGTTGTCAGACCATGAGACACCTGAGGTGAAAGGTAACAGAGCTAGAGCGGGGGGTTGTCAGACCATGAGACACCTGAGGTGAAAGGTAACAGAGCTGGAGCAGGGCTTGTCAGACCATGAGACATCTGAGGTGAAAGGTAACAGAGCTAGAGCGGGGGTTGTCAGACCAGGAGACACCTGAGGTGAAAGGTGGCAGAGCTAGAGCGGTATTTGTGAGACCATGAGACATCCCGAAAGTCAGTCTTCTCACAGAAAATGCCTGTACGGTTTTGGCCTACAAACTATTATGATACCTCCCACGAAAGATGAGACTCTCAGGAACAAACGAGCCTCTCAGGAACAGACGAGACTCTCAGGAACAGACGAGCCTCTCAGGAACAGAAGAGACTCTCAGGAACAGACGAGACTCTCAGGAACAGACGAGACTCTCAGGAACAGACGAGCCTCTCAGGAACAGACGAGACTCTCAGGAACAGACGAGCCTCTCAGGAACAGACCAGACTCTCAGGAACAGACGAGCTTCTCAGGAACAGACGAGAGTCTCAGGAACAGACAAGCCTCTCGGGAACAGACGAGCCTCTCGGGAACAGACGAGCCTCTCGGGAACAGACGAGCCTCTCGGGAACAGACGAGCCTCTCGGGAACAGACGAGCCTCTCGGGAACAGACGAGACTCTCGGGAACAGACGAGCCTCTCGGGAACAGACGAGACTCTCGGGAACAGACGAGACTCTCGGGAACAGACGAGACTCACGTGAACAGACGAGCCTCTCGGGAACATACGAGACTCTCGGGAACAGACGAGACTCTCGGGAACAGACGAGCCTCTCAGGAATAGACGAGCCTCTCAGGAACAGACGAGCCTCTCAGGAACAGACGGGCCTCTCAGGAACAGACGGGCCTCTCAGGAACAGACGAGCCTCTCAGGAACAGACGAGTCTCTCAGGAACAGACGAGCCTCTCAGGAACAGACGAGCCTCTCAGGAACAGACGAGACTCTCAGGAACAGACGAGCCTCTCAGGAACAGACGAGTCTCTCAGGAACAGACGAGTCTCTCAGGAACAGACGAGTCTCTCAGGAACAGACGAGCCTCTCAGGAACAGACGAGCCTCTCAGGAACAGACGAGCCTCTCAGGAACAGACGAGCCTCTCAGGAACAGACGAGTCTCTCAGGAACAGACGAGTCTCTCAGGAACAGACGAGACTCTCAGGAACAGACAAGACTCTCAGGAACAGACGAGCCTCTCAGGACTTATCTGAAGTCAGGATGGCCTCTTCTACCAACTTCTGTCTGTCCGAACGGTTTGGGCTACACACTAATGTGGACAGCTCAGACTCTCACGACTCTCCATTTTGCTCTAGGAAGTCCACAAGCCACACAAGACTAAGGTCTCTGTACCAGTTAGAAACATGAATGGAAGAATATATGGAGATAGTTAAGTGCATAAAACAAGGGGATAAATACATGTAAAAAAATATATATATTGTTTCCTGATCTTTCTTCTATCTCTCAGATTTGGGACAGACACTTCAGAACAAACTTCCTTTTGACTTTTTTGGTAAGGACTGTCTGTTATTCAATGTGTTTCTATTGGCTAATAGCAGTAAGGACTGTCTGTTATTCAATGTGTTTCTATTGGCTAATAGCAGTAAGGACTATCTGTTATTCAATGTGTTTCTATTGGCTAATAGCAGTAAGGGCTGTCTGTTATTCAATGTGTTTCTATTGGCTAATAGCAGTAAGGACTGTCTGTTATTCAATGTGTTTCTATTGGCTAATAGCAGTAAGGAATGTCTGTTATTCAATGTGTTTTTATTGGCTAATAGCAGTAAGGACTATCTGTTATTCAATGTGTTTCTATTGGCTAATAGCAGTAAGGACTATCTGTTATTCAATGTGTTTCTATTGGCTAATAGCAGTAAGGACTATCTGTTATTCAATGTGTTTCTATTGTCTAATAGCAGTAAGGACTGTCTGTTATTCAATGTGTTTCTATTGGCTAATAGCAGTAAGGACTGTTATTCAATGTGTTTCTATTGGCTAATAGCAGTAAGGACTATCTGTTATTCAATGTGTTTCTATTGGCTAATAGCAGTAAGGACTATCTGTTATTCAATGTGTTTCTATTGGCTAATAGCAGTAAGGACTGTCTGTTATTCAATGTGTTTCTATTGGCTAATAGCAGTAAGGACTGTTATTCAATGTGTTTCTATTGGCTAATAACAGTAAGGACTATCTGTTATTCAATGTGTTTCTATTGGCTAATAGCAGTAAGGACTATCTGTTATTCAATGTGTTTCTATTGGCTAATAGCAGTAAAGACTGTTATTCATTGTGTTTCTATTGGCTAATAGCAGTATGACTATCTGTTATTCAATGTGTTTCTATTGGCTAATAGCAGTAACGACTGTCTGTTGTTCAATGTGTTTCTATTGGCTAATAGCAGTAAGGACTATCTGTTATTCAATGTGTTTCTATTGGCTAATAGCAGTAAGGACTGTTATTCAATGTGTTTCTATTGGCTAATAGCAGTAAGGACTATCTGTTATTCAATGTGTTTCTATTGGCTAATAGCAGTAAGGACTATCTGTTATTCAATGTGTTTCTATTGGCTAATAACAGTAAGGACTATCTGTTATTCAATGTGTTTCTATTGGCTAATAACAGTAAGGACTATCTGTTATTCAATGTGTTTCTATTGGCTAATAGCAGTAAGGACTATCTGTTATGCAATGTGTTTCTATTGGCTAATAGCAGTAAGGACTGTTATTCAATGTGTTTCTATTGGCTAATAGCAGTAAGGACTGTTATTCAATGTGTTTCTATTGGCTAATAGCAGTAAGGACTATCTGTTATTCAATGTGTTTCTATTGGCTAATAGCAGTAAAGACTGTTATTCATTGTGTTTCTATTGGCTAATAGCAGTATGACTATCTGTTATTCAATGTGTTTCTATTGGCTAATAGCAGTAACGACTGTCTGTTGTTCAATGTGTTTCTATTGGCTAATAGCAGTAAGGACTGTTATTCAATGTGTTTCTATTGGCTAATAGCAGTAAGGACTATCTGTTATTCAATGTGTTTCTATTGGCTAATAGCAGTAAGGGCTATCTGTTATTCAATGTGTTTCTATTGGCTAATAACAGTAAGGACTATCTGTTATTCAATGTGTTTCTATTGGCTAATAGCAGTAAGGACTATCTGTTATTCAATGTGTTTCTATTGGCTAATAGCAGTAAGGACTGTTATTCAATGTGTTTCTATTGGCTAACAGCAGTAAAGACTATCTGTTATTCAATGTGTTTCTATTGGCTAATAGCAGTAAGGACTATCGGTTATTCAATGTGTTTCTATTGGCTAATAGCAGTAAGGACTGTTATTCAATGTGTTTCTATTGGCTAATAGCAGTAAGGACTATCTGTTATTCAATGTGTTTCTATTGGCTAATAGCAGTAAGGACTATCTGTTATTCAATGTGTTTCTATTGGCTAATAGCAGTAAGGACTATCTGTTATTCAATGTGTGTCTATTGGCTAATAGCAGTAAGGACTGTTATTCAATGTGTTTCTATTGGCTAATAGCAGTAAGGACTGTGATTCAATGTGTTTCTATTGGCTAATAGCAGTAAGGACTGTTATTCAATGTGTTTCTATTGGCTAATAGCAGTGAGAACTATCTGTTATTCAATGTGTTTCTATTGGCTAATAGCAGTAAGGACTATCTGTTATTCAATGTGTTTCTATTGGCTAATAGCAGTAAGGACTGTCTGTTATTCAATGTGTTTCTATTGGCTAATAGCAGTAAGGACTATCTGTTATTCAATGTGTTTCTATTGGCTAATAGCAGTAAGGACTATCTGTTATTCAATGTGTTTCTACTGGCTAATAGCAGTAAGGACTATCTGTTATTCAATGTGTTTCTATTGGCTAATAGCAGTAAGGACTATCTGTTATTCCATGTGTTTCTATTGGCTAATAGCAGTAAGGACTATCTGTTATTCAATGTGTTTCTATTGGCTAATAGCAGTAAGGACTATCTGTTGTTCAATGTGTTTCTATTGGTTAATAGCAGTAAGGACCATATGTTATTCAATGTGTTTCTATTGGCTAATAACAGTAAGGACTGTCTGTTATTCAATGTGTTTTTATTGGCTAATAGCAGTAAGGACTGTTATTCGATGTGTTTCTATTGGCTAATAGCAGTAAGGACTGTTATTCAATGTGTTTATATTGGCTAATAGCAGTAAGGACTGTCTGTTGTTCAATGTGTTTTTATTGGCTAATAGCAGTAAGGACTGTTATTCGATGTGTTTCTATTGGCTAATAGCAGTAAGGACTGTTATTCAATGTGTTTCTATTGGCTAATAGCAGTGAGGACTCTGTTATTCAATGTGTTTCTATTGGCTAATAGCAGTGAGGACTCTGTTATTCAATGTGTTTCTATTGGCTAATAGCAGTAAGGACTATCTGTTATTCAATGTGTTTCTATTGGCTAATAGCAGTAAGGACTATCTGTTATTCAATGTGTTTCTATTGGCTAATAGCAGTAAGGACTGTTATTCAATGTGTTTCTATTGGCTAATAGCAGTAATGCCAAATTACTCCAATAACCCCACCTTTCCTATTCATAATATCATTAACTAAGATAATTCCTTTCTTAAACATTTTATGTGCAAAGCTCTTCGAGACACCTGCTCTTTCCATGACAGACTGACCAGGTGAATCCAGGTGAAACTATGATCCCTTATTGATGTCACCTGTTGATATCCACTTCAGTCAGTGTGGATGAAGGGGAGGAGACGGGTTAAAGAAGGATTTTTAAGCGTTGAGACAATTGAGACATGGATTGTGTATGTGTGCCATTCAGAGGGTGAATGGGCAAAGTGCCTTTGAACAGGGTATGGTGGTAGGTGCCAGGCACACCGGTTTGTTTCAAGAACTGCAACGCTGCTGGGTTTTCCAGACTCAACAGTTTCCTGTGTGTGTCAGTAATGATCAACCACCCAAAAAGACATCCAGCCAACTTGACACAACTGTGGGAAGCCATTGGAGTCAACATGGGCCAGTATCCCTGTGGAACGCTTTGAACACCTTGTAGAGTCCATGCCCCGACAAATTGAGACTGTTCTGAGGGGAAAATAGGTTATATTATATTCATTAAATAAATAATATAATATTTGATAACTAACAATCACCTAAATAAAAGCTAGACAGTCAGGGATAATTGAAAATTCCCAAAACAATGAGTTTAGCAGAATACTTTTTAAAATTATGTTTGAGCAAAAGAACACAGCATTAGCCATGGCAATTATAGACTAGAGACCTCATAGTGAATACACCCCAGTTATAGAATAGAGACCTCATAGTGAATTCACCCCAGTTATAGACTAGAGACCTCATAGTGAATACACCCCAGTTATAGACTAGAGGCCTCATAGTGAATCCACCCCAGTTATAGACTAGAGACCTCATAGTGAATCCACCCCAGTTATAGACTAGAGACCTCATAGTGAATACACCCCAGTTAGATAGAGGCCTCATAGTGAATATACCCCAGTTATAGACTAGAGACCTCATAGTGAATCCACCCCAGTTATAGACTAGAGACCTCATAGTGAATACACCCCAGTTATAGACTTGAGGCCTCATAGTGAATTCACCCCAGTTATAGACTAGAGGCCTCATAGTGAATATACCCCAGTTATAGACTAGAGACCTCATAGTGAATACACCCCAGTTATAGACTAGAGACCTCATAGTGAATACACCCCAGTTAGATAGAGGCCTCATAGTGAATACACCCCAGTTATAGACTAGAGGACTTATTTATAAATGCTGCATACTGAATATATAGTATTTAAAAAAAACTTCTTCTTGATAGGGGGCGCAATTGAAACATATGGCAAAATATGCGTACCCATTTTAAACTGCCTATTTCTCATCCCCCGAAACTAGAATATGCATATAATAGTCAGATTAGGATAGAAAACACTCTGAAGTTTCCAAAACTGTAAGAATTTTGTCTGTGAGTTAAACAGAACTTTTATTGCAGGTGAAAACCTGAGAAAATTTCAAGCAGGAAGTGGCACTAATTTTGAGAGCTCTGTGTTCGAAAGCTTTCCTATTGCATATGTGAAGTCTCATCAATAAGACCTCTTTTTCTATGTCTTCCCTAAGGTGTCAACAGCTTTTAGACGTAGTTTCAGGCCTTTATTTTGAAGGATGAGCTTGTAAGAGCACATTGAGTAAGTGGACAGGTGGGGGCTCTCCGGGTGAATCATGCGTAAATCTGAAAAGGTAGCCATTGTTTCTTTCGCTCTAGTGAGAAGTCAACTGTGCCGGTTGATTTATTATCGAATAGATTTGTGAAAAACACAATGAAGTTGGATCAGAAACAACGGTTGGCATGTTTATGTGGACATTATGGATATCATTTGGAATTTTTTTCGCCGTTGTCGCGAACGCTTTTTCCTGTGAATTCCTGGGTCATGACGCAACAAACAAACGGAGTTATTTGGATGTGAAACATCTTTATGGAACAAAAGGAACATTTGCTGTCTAACGTGAGTGAAACCAACCGAAAATCAACTAAGGTAAACGATCCATTTGATTGCTTTGCTGGATGTTGTTACCGAGTTACCTGACGCTAGCTGTTCTTATTGTTTTGTCGAGCGATCGATACATTTACACAAATGCATGTATTGCTTTCGCTGTAAAGCATCATTTCAAAATCTGAGACGACAGATGGATTAAGGAAAGGCTAAGCTGTGTTTTGCAATACTCCACTTGTGATTTCATGAGATTATATTTTATGATTACCCTCTGGCGCTAGGCTAGGCTATGCTAGTCAGGGTTTTTACTGACAGAAAACCCGGATCCGGGATGGGTAGCAATGTAATCATATTAATGAAATTGTTCCAATACAGGCCAGAGATGTGACTCTTCTAGTCTATCAAAAGCTTTTTGTTATCTGAGAGATAATGCAGGCCAGAGATGTGACTCTTCTAGTCTATCAAAAGCTTTTTCTTATCTGAGAGATAATGCAGGCCAGAGATGTGACCCTTCTAGTCTATCAAAAGCTTTTTCTTATCTGAGAGATAATGCAGGCCAGAGATGTGACCCTTCTAGTCTATCAAAAGCTGTTTCTTATCTGAGAGATAATGCAGGCCAGAGATGTGACCCTTCTAGTCTATCAAAAGCTTTTTCTTATCTGAGAGATAATGCAGGCCAAGGAGCTGTTGTTTCTGATGAACCAACTAAGACATAATAAGGACTTAGTCTGGCTTGGTGTGGCTATACAATTAGAGGTGTACAGTTCTTTATAGAAGTGGCACGACCGTCGTATGAATAATTGGACCAAGGCGCAGCGTGAGTAGAGTTCCACATTTTTAATGATAGTGAAACAAAAACAACAAAGATATAACGATCGTGAAATACGTAGGGCACATAGGCACTCATACAAAACAATATCCCACGTAGCAAGTGGGGAAAAGGACACACTAAGTATGATCCCCAATTAGAGGTAACGATTATCAGCTGCCTCCAATTGGGAACCATACACACACACACCAACATAGAAATATAATACCTAGAAACCACCCTAGTCACGCCCTGACCTAAAACACCTTAGAGAACCCCGAGGGCGTGACAAGAAGCGGTTAAATCTTTGATTAATTTTGGTTCTGATTGTAATTCCCCCGTGTCAGATTCAATAGTTGCCATATCAGCTAATTGTTCATTACTGCTTAGCTTGTTGGCCAGTAAACGACTGAGACGATTATCATGGAAGTAATGATTGAGTCTTACTCAATGGATGGCAAATTCTGCACTCTGTTCTCCTCAATAATTTAAGTTCTGTCTTGACTTTGGAAGAGTAATATCTACTACTAGTAATATCTATATCTATGTACGGAGAGTGTTTGTTGAGAACGTTCTATCGCAGTTAAAAACATTATAATATCTTCTTTAATTGTAATTAATGCAGTTACATCATTTTTAAAAAATATATAAAACCATTGGTGGCCATCCCATAGACCAAATTGTTATTGATCGTTATGAATGAATTTAGTTACATTTCAAATTCATCACAGAATGTAGGATTTTGTAGAAATGAAACGTTGAAACGCCATCTTGTGGCTCTTTTAGGAGATTATGACATTTTGAAGTTGGCAGTAGTAGGCGTGGTGATCAGACAAGCTCATATGTAGAATTTCAAGTTTTTTTGATTCAAGAAAATATAGGTGTCAGGATGATTTATCCCCGTTTGAGTAGAAAGTGTACTCTTTTACTTGTTTAAGAAGAGTGATTCTGCCTTCTTGGTCTTTTACCCAAGATGGTGAATTTGAGTTTCTTATGCATCATTATGATGATGCACCCTTAGTTTGTTAGGGGCTTATGAAAAGCAGCCAGTCAGTAGAACTGTTGTTCTATTCTATGTGAGTCCTTTTGGAGCAGGTGTGTTTCTTGAAGCATTGCTATATCAATACAGTTTCTTGTTAAGATATCAAGACAGCTGGAACATGTAGCAGGTGAGTTTAGGCCGATTAGACAGTTCAACGGCAGACAAAGACTGGAAGTAGTTAAGTGACATATCAAGACAGTTAAGTGACTGTCAGACCGCCCTGATCTGTTTCCCCTGTCTTTGTGCTTGTCTCCACCCCCCTCCAGGTGTCACCCATCTCTCCCCATTATCCCATGTGTATTTAAACATGTGTTCTCTGTTTGTCTGTTGACAGTTTGTCTTGTTTGTCAAGATTACCAGCGTTTGGTCTGCAACAGTCTTTTCCCAGCCTCTTTTTTTTCTCTCCCTCCTGGTTTTTGACCATTGCCTGTCCTGACCCTGAACCCGCCCACCTGACCACTCTGCCTGACCCTGAGCCTGCCTGCCGTCCTGTACCTTGCCTTTGTTGCTGTAATAAACATTGTTACTTCGACACGGTCTGTGTCTGGGTCTGGTCTTACCCTGATAAGACTAGTGAATTAAATTGAGATTAACTTCTCTCACTAGCTAGCCAGCTAATGCCAGCTAACCGGCAAAAAAAGCTAGGGTAAACAAACAGCGACGAAAGTAAAATGAGACACCTTTACTAGCTTTTCTGTCATTGTTAGCAGGTCTGTTATTGTTACAAAACAAGGTGAAATTGCCATGGATACTAGGAGTGGTGGGTAGGAGTCAGGCGCAGAGAGCAGAGGGTTCAGTGATTTGTAGATTTATTTCTCCGGCACAAAACGGTCACGCCAAAATATAAACGCTGACCAGCCCAAATGATCCGGAGAACAATAAAAACATATCCACAACCGACAGAGAACACAAATAATCCCACGCGGACCTAAGCAGGCCTAACAGGCTTAAATAGACCAAAAATCAAGAAACAAAAAGGAACAGGTGCAACTAATAAGACTAAACTAACAGAAAAAGGAAAAAGGGATCAGTGGCGGCTAGTAGACGACCGCCGAGCGCCGCCCGAACAGGCGGTGGGAGTCGTGACAGAAATGAATACTTTGAATGAATATTGATAAGAAATAGATGACAATATGTATTAATCTCTATATTATTACTTTCCACCGTTTCAGGGAAAAGCAAACGTCTGAAAAGTGTCAATATTTTCAAGGAGCAGGAGCTAGCCTTCTTGATACAGGAAGAGCTAATGTCCTGCTGGTCACACCCTCAGATGAAGCAGTACTTCCTGTTACGGTCGGGTGTAGAAAAATAAAAGTCCAACATACAAAAAACGCAACGGAATAAAACTATGGATTTTCTTTCTAAGTGTCATTAGAAAAATACTTCGGAAAGTATTCGGAACCTTTGACTTTTTCTAAATGTTGTTACATTACAGCCTTATTCTAAAATGGATTAAATTGCTTTTTTTTGTGTGGATTTCTTTTCAAATTTAATAGATTTGCAAAAAATTCAAAAAACTTTTTTTCGCTTAGTTATTATGGGTTGTTGTGTGTAGATTGCTGAGGAATTTTTATTTATTTAATCCATTCGTAGTGGCGGCTTCCCTGCTCCATCTACGGCTGCCCCCCGGACACTATGATCACTTGGCTACATAGCTGATGCCTGCTGGACTGTCCATTAATTCACGGTACTCCATTCTGTTTATTTGTGTTTTATCTGTCGGCTCTGTGTTTTAACTCAGGCTCTGTGTGTAGTTAATCCGACCCTCTCTGCCTAGTCATCGCCATTTTACCTGCTGTTGCTGTGTTAGCTGACTAGCTGCTGTTATCTCACCTGTTGTTTTAGCTAGCTCTCCCAATCAAGACCTGCAATTACTTTATGCCTTACTGTATGTCTCTCTCAAATATCAATATGCCTTGTATACTGTTGTTCAGGCTAGTTATCATTGTTTTGGTTTGCAATGGAGCCCGTAGTTCCACTCCCCGTACCTCTGATACCTCCTTTGTCCCACCTCCCACACATGCGGTGACCTCACTCATTGAGACCAGCATGTCCAGAGATACAACCTCTCTTATCATCACCCAGTGCCTGGGCTTGCCTCCGCTGTACCCGTGCCCCACCATACCCCTGTCTGCACATTATGCCCAGAATCTATTCTACCACGCCCATAAATCTGCTCCTTTTATTCCTTGTCCCCAACGCTCTAGGCGACCAGTTTTGATAGCCTTTAGCCGCACCCTCATCCTACTACTCCTCTGTTCCTCGGGTGATGTGGAGGTAAACCCAGGCCCTGCATGTCCCCAGGCACCCTCATTTGTTGACTTCTGTGATCGAAAAAGCCTTGGTCTCATGCATGTCAACATCAGAAGCCTCCTCCCTAAGTTTGTCTTATTCACCGCTTTAGCACACTCTGCCAACCCTGATGTCCTTGCCGTGTCTGAATCCTGGCTTAGGAAGGCCACCAAAAATTCTGAGATTTCCATAACCAACTATAACACTTTCCGTCAAGATAGAACTGCCAAAGGGGGAGGAGTTGCAATCTACTGCAGAGATAGCCTGCAAAGTTCTGTCATACTTTCCAGGTCTATGCCCAAACAGTTCGAACTTCTAATTTAAAAAATTAATCTCTCCAGAAATAAGTCTCTCACTGTTGCCGCCTGCTACCGACCCCCCTCAGCTCCCAGCTGTGCCCTGGACACCATCTGTGAATTGATCGCTCCCCATCTAGCTTCAGAGTTTGTTCTGTTAGGTGACCTAAACTGGGATATGCTTAACACCCCGGCAGTCCTACAATCTAAGCTAGATGCCCTCAATCTCACACAAATCATCAAGGAACCCACCAGGTACAACCCTAAATCCGTAAACATGGGCACCCTAATAGACATTATCCTGACCAACTTGCCCTCCAAATACACCTCTGCTGTCTTCAATCAAGATCTCAGCGATCACTGCCTCATTGCCTGTATCCGCCACGGGTCCGCGGTCAAACGACCACCCCTCATCACTGTCAAACGCTCCCTAAAATACTTCTGCGAGCAGGCCTTTCTAATCGACCTGGCCCAGGTACCCTGGAAGGATATTGACCTCATCCCGTCAGTTGAGGATGCCTGTAAAAGCTACTTCCTCACCATATTAGACAAGCATGCTCCGTTCAAAAAATGCAGAACTAAGAACAGATATAGCCCTTGGTTCACTCCAGACCTGACTGCCCTCGACCAACACAAAAACATCCTGTGGCGAACTGCAATAGCATCGAAGAGTCCCCGCGATATGCAACTGTTCAGGGAAGTCAGGAACCAATATACGCAGTCAGTCAGGAAAGCAAAGGCCAGCTTTTTCAAGCAGAAATTTGCATCCTGTAGCTCTAACTCCAAAAAGTTCTGGGATACTGTAAATTCCATGGAGAACAAGAGCACCTCCTCCCAGCTGCCCACTGCACTGAGGCTAGGTAACACGGTCACCACCGATAAATCCGTGATAATCGAAAACTTCAACAAGCATTTCTCACCGGCTGGCCATGCCTTCCTCCTGGCGACTCCAACCTTGGCCAACAGCTCCGCCCCCCCCGCTGCTACTCGCCCAAGCCTCCCCAGCTTCTCCTTTACCCAAATCCAGATAGCAGATGTTCTGAAAGAGCTGCAAAACCTGGACCCATACAAATCAGCTGGGCTTGACAATCTGGACCCCCTATTTCTGAAACTGTCCGCCGCCATTGTCGCACCCCCTATTACCAGCCTGTTCAACCTCTCCTTCGTATCATCTGAGATCCCCAAGGATTGGAAAGCTGCCGCGGTCATCCCCCTCTTCAAAGGGGGAGACACCCTGGACCCAAACTGTTACAGACCTATATCCATCCTGCCCTGCCTATCTAAGGTCTTCGAAAGCCAAGTCAACAAACAGATCACTGACCATCTCGAGTCCCACCGTACCTTCTCCGCTGTGCAATCCGGTTTCCGAGCCGGTCACGGGTGCACCTCAGCCACGCTCAAGGTACTAAACGATATCATAACCGCCATCGATAAAAGACAGTACTGTGCAGCCGTCTTCATCGACCTGGCCAAGGCTTTCGACTCTGTCAATCACCATATTCTTATCGGCAGACTCAGTAGCCTCGGTTTTTCTAATGACTGCCTTGCCTGGTTCACCAACTACTTTGCAGACAGAGTTCAGTGTGTCAAATCGGAGGGCATGTTGTCCGGTCCTCTGGCAGTCTCTATGGGGGTACCACAGGGTTCAATTCTCGGGCCGACTCTTTTCTCTGTATATATCAATGATGTTGCTCTTGCTGCGGGCGATTCCCTGATCCACCTCTACGCAGACGACACCATTCTGTATACTTCTGGCCCTTCTTTGGACACTGTGCTATCTAACCTCCAAACGAGCTTCAATGCCATACAACACTCCTTCCGTGGCCTCCAACTGCTCTTAAACGCTAGTAAAACCAAATGCATGCTTTTCAACCGTTCGCTGCCTGCACCCGCACGCCCGACTAGCATCACCGCCCTGGACGGTTCCGACCTAGAATATGTGGACATCTATAAGTACCTAGGTGTCTGGCTTGACTGCAAACTCTCCTTCCAGACTCATATCAAACATCTCCAATCCAAAATCAAATCTAGAGTCGGCTTTCTATTTCGCAACAAAGCCTCCTTCACTCACGCCGCCAAACTTACCCTAGTAAAACTGACTATCCTACCGATCCTCGACTTCGGCGATGTCATCTACAAAATAGCTTCCAATACTCTACTCAGCAAACTGGATGCAGTTTATCACAGTGCCATCCGTTTTGTTACTAAAGCACCTTATACGACCCACCACTGCGACCTGTATGCCCTAGTCGGCTGGCCCTCGCTACATGTTCGTCGTCAGACCCACTGGCTCCAGGTCATCTACAAGGCTATGCTAGGTAAAGTGCCGCCTTATCTCAGTTCACTGGTCACGATGGCTACACCCACCCGTAGCACGCGCTCCAGCAGGTGTATCTCACTGATCATCCCTAAAGCCAAAACCTAATTTGGCCGCCTTTCCTTCCAGTTCTCTGCTGCCTGCGACTGGAACGAATTGCAAAAATCTCTGAAGTTGGAGACTTTTATCTCCCTCAACAACTTTAAACATCTGCTATCTGAGCAGCTAACCGATCGCTGCAGCTGTACATAGTCCATCGGTATATAGCCCACCCAATTTACCTACCTCACCCCCATACTGCTTTTATTTATTTACTTTTCTGCTCTTTTGCACACCAGTATCTCTACTTGCACATGATCATCTGATGATTTATCACTCCAGTGTTTATCTGCTAAATTGTAATTATTCGATTTATTGCCTACCTCCTCATGCCTTTTGCACACATTGTATATAGATTCTCTTTTTTTCTACCATGTTATTGACTTGTTTATTGTTTACTCCATGTGTAACTCTGTGTTGTTGTCTGTTCACACTGCTATGCTTTATCTTGGCCAGGTCGCAGTTGCAAATGAGAACTTGTTCTCAACTAGCATACCTGGTTAAATAAAGGTGAAATAAAAAAATAAAAAAAATACAAAACTGTAACATAACAAAAATGTGGAAAAAGTCAAGGGGTCTGAATACTTTTCCGTACGACATTTTTTAAGAAAAGTAGGGGTTCATGTAACATTTCCACCTGCAACTAATAATGTCAATTACAAACCAGTAGTAACTAAGGAATAGAAATCCATGTCATGACAGTAAAACATGTAGAACGTTGTGCAACACTGCTAACTAGCATTATTACAGCATTACAGCATCCTGATTGGTTGCATCACCGCCTGGTACGGCAACTGCTCGGCCTCCGACCGCAAGGCACTACAGAGGGTAGTGCGTACAGCCCAATGCATCACTGGGGCCAAGCTTCCTGCCATCTAGGACATCTATACCAGGCGGTGTCAGAGGAAAGCCCTAAAAATTGTCAAAGACTCCAGCCACCCTAGTCATAGACTGTTCTCTCTGCTACCGCACGGCAAGCGGTACCGGAGCGCCAAGTCTAGGTCCAAGAGGCTTCTTAACAGCTTCTACCCCCCAAGCCGTAAGACTCCTGAACAGCTAATCAAAGGGCTACCCAGACCCCTCTTTTACACTGCTGCTACTCTCTGTTTATTATCTATGCATAGTCACTTTAACTCTACCTACATGTACATATTACCTCAATCACCTCAACTAACCGGTGCCCCCGCACATTGACTCTGTACCGGTACCCCCTGTATATAGCCTCCACATTGACTCTGTACCGGTACCCCCTGTATATAGCCTCCACATTGACTCTGTACCGGTACCCCCTGTATATAGTCTCCACATTGACTCTGTACCGGTACCCCCTGTATATAGCCTCGACATTGACTCTGTACCGGTACCCCCTGTGTATAGCCTCCACATTGACTCTGTACTGGTGCCCCCTGTATATAGCCTCCACATTGACTCTGTACCGGTACTCCCTGTATATAGCCTCCACATTGACTCTGTACCGGTACCCCCTGTATATAGCCTCCACATTGACTCTGTACTGGTACCCCCTGTATATAACCTCCACATTGACTCTGTACTGGTGCCCCCTGTATATAGCCTCAACATTGACTCTGTACCGGTACCCCCTGTGTATAGCCTCCACATTGACTCTGTACCGGTACCCCCTGTATATAGCCTCCACATTGACTCTGTACCGGTACCCCCTGTATATAGCCTCCACATTGACTCTGTACCGGTACCCCCTGTACATAGCCTCCACATTGACTCTGTACCGGTACCCCCTGTATATAGCCTCCACATTGACTCTGTACCGTAACACCCTGTATATAGCCTCCACATTGACTCTGTACCGGTACCCCCTGTATATAGCCTCCACATTGACTCTGTACCGGTACCCCCTGTATATAGCCTCAACATTGACTCTGTACCGGTAACCCCTGTATATAGACTTGCTTTATATTTTACTGCTGCTGTTTAATTATTTGTTACTTTCATTTTCAATTTCATACTTAACCCTTTTTTTCTTAACTTCTTAAAAAGCATTGTTGGTTAGAGCCTGTAAGTCAGCATTTCACTGTAAGGTCTACTACACCTGTTGTATTCAGCATTTCACTGTGAGGTCTACACCTGTTGTATTCAGCATTTCACTATGAGGTCTACTACACCTGTTGTATTCAGCATTTCACTGTGAGGTCTACTACACCTGTTGTATTCAGCATTTCACTGTAAGGTCTACTACACCTGTTGTATTCAGCATTTCACTGTGAGGTCTACTACACCTGTTGTATTCAGCATTTCACTGTAAGGTCTACTACACCTGTTGTATTCAGCATTTCACTGTGAGGTCTACTACACCTGTTGTATTCAGCATTTCACTATGAGGTCTACTACACCTGTTGTATTCAGCATTTCACTGTAAGGTCTACTACACCTGTTGTATTCAGCATTTCACTGTGAGGTCTACTACACCTGTTGTATTCAGCATTTCACTGTGATGTCTACTACACCTGTTGTATTCAGCATTTCACTGTAAGGTCTACTACATCTGTTGTATTCAGCATTTCACTGTAAGGTCTATTACACCTGTTGTATTCAGCATTTCACTGTAAGGTCTATTACACCTGTTGTATTCAGCATTTCACTGTGAGGTCTACTACACCTGTTGTATTCAGCATTTCACTATGAGGTCTACTACACCTGTTGTATTCAGCATTTCACTGTAAGGTCTACTACACCTGTTGTATTCAGCATTTCACTGTAAGGTCTACTACACCTGTTGTATTCAGCATTTCACTGTAAGGTCTATTACACCTGTTGTATTCAGCATTTCACTGTGAGGTCTACACCTGTTGTATTCAGCATTTCACTATGAGGTCTACTACACCTGTTGTATTCAGCATTTCACTGTAAGGTCTACTACACCTGTTGTATTCAGCATTTCACTGTAAGGTCTACTACACCTGTTGTATTCATCATTTCACTGTGAGGTCTACTACACCTGTTGTATTCAGCATTTCACTGTGAGGTCTACTACACCTGTTGTATTCAGCATTTCACTGTAAGGTCTACTACACCTGTTGTATTCAGCATTTCACTGTGAGGTCTACTACACCTGTTGTATTCAGCATTTCACTATAAGGTCTACTACACCTGTTGTATTCAGCATTTCACTGTAAGGTCTACTACACCTGTTGTATTCAGCATTTCACTGTGAGGTCTACTACACCTGTTGTATTCAGCATTTCACTGTGAGGTCTACTACACCTGTTGTATTCAGCATTTCACTGTAAGGTCTACACCTGTTGTATTCAGCATTTCACTGTGAGGTCTACTACACCTGTTGTATTCAGCATTTCACTGTGAGGTCTACTACACCTGTTGTATTCAGCATTTCACTGTGAGGTCTACTACACCTGTTGTATTCAGCATTTCACTGTAAGGTCTACTACACCTGTTGTATTCAGCATTTCACTGTGAGGTCTACTACACCTGTTGTATTCAGCATTTCACTGTGAGGTCTACTACTCCTGTTGTATTCAGCATTTCACTGTAAGGTCTACTACACCTGTTGTATTCAGCATTTCACTGTAAGGTCTACTACACCTGTTGTATTCAGCATTTCACTGTGAGGTCTACTACACCTGTTGTATTCAGCATTTCACTGTAAGGTCTACTACACCTGTTGTATTCAGCACATGTCACTGTGAGGTCTACTACACCTGTTTTATTCAGCATTTCACTGTAAGGTCTACTACACCTGTTGTATTCAGCATTTCACTGTAAGGTCTACTACACGTGTTGAATTCAGCATTTCACTGTAAGGTCTACTACACCTGTTGAATTCAGCATTTCACTGTGAGGTCTACTACACCTGTTGTATTCAGCATTTCACTGTAAGGTCTACTACACCTGTTGTATTCAGCATTTCACTGTAAGGTCTACTACACCTGTTGTATTCAGCATTTCACTGTAAGGTCTACTACACCTGTTGTATTCAGCATTTCACTGTAAGGTCTACTACACCTGTTGTATTCAGCATTTCACTGTGAGGTCTACTACACCTGTTGTATTCAGCATTTCACTGTGAGGTCTACTACACCTGTTGTATTCAGCATTTCACTGTAAGGTCTACACCTGTTGTATTCAGCATTTCACTGTGAGGTCTACTACACCTGTTGTATTCAGCATTTCACTGTGAGGTCTACTACACCTGTTGTATTCAGCATTTCACTGTGAGGTCTACTACACCTGTTGTATTCAGCATTTCACTGTAAGGTCTACTACACCTGTTGTATTCAGCATTTCACTGTAAGGTCTACTACACCTGTTGTATTCAGCACATGTCACTGTGAGGTCTACTACACCTGTTTTATTCAGCATTTCACTGTAAGGTCTACTACACCTGTTGTATTCAGCATTTCACTGTAAGGTCTACTACACGTGTTGAATTCAGCATTTCACTGTGAGGTCTACTACACCTGTTGTATTCAGCATTTCACTGTAAGGTCTACTACACCTGTTGTATTCAGCATTTCACTGTAAGGTCTACTACACGTGTTGAATTCAGCATTTCACTGTAAGGTCTACTACACCTGTTGAATTCAGCATTTCACTGTGAGGTCTACTACACCTGTTGTATTCAGCATTTCACTGTAAGGTCTACTACACCTGTTGTATACGGCGCATGTGACAAATAACATTTGATTTGATTTGATTAGCATTTTTTGTTATTGTTAATAAGGTGAGCAATGTCTTTAAAAAAAAACAGGAAGAATGTATCTAATTTATGGCTGAAATGTATCTAATGTATGGCTAAATGTATCTAATTTATGGCTGAAATGTTGCTCATAACCCTCATTGATTTTATGTTGGTCTCTCTATCTTTGGTATTGTAGCAACCTACGGAGGTCATTACGGTACTTTGAGGACGGTATCATTTGGCCGTTTTGTTTTGATGACACATGTGACATTGACCTTTCCTCCTACAGAATCTGGTAATCTGCAGACTCCTAGATGACATCCGCTGTCAGCCGCTGTTCCAAATGAAAATCATCCTCTATTTCTCTCTCTCTCTCTCTCTCTCTCTCTCTCTCTCTCTCTCTCTCTCTCTTTCTGACTCTCTCTCTCTCTCTCTGTCTCTCTCTCTCTCTCTCTCTCTCTCTCTGTCTCTCTCTCTTTCTGACTCTCTCTCTCTCTCTCTGTCTCTCTCTTTCTGACTCTCTCTCTCTGTCTCTCTCTCTTTCTGACTCTCTCTCTCTCTGACTCTCTCTTTCTGACTCTCTGTCTCTCTGACTCTCTCTCTCTCTCTCTGTCTCTCTGTCTCTCTCTCTCTGTCTCTCTCTCTCTGTCTCTCTCTCTGTCTCTCTCTCTCTCTCTCTCTCTGTCTCTCTCTCTGTCTCTCTGTCTCTCTCTCTGTCTCTCTCTCTCTCTCTCTCTCTCTCTGCCTCTCTCTCTCTCTATGCCTCTCTCTCTCTCTCTGCCTCTCTCTCTCTCTCTCTCTCTGTCTCTCTCTCTCTCTGTCTCTCTCTCTCTCTGTCTCTCTCTCTTTCTGACTCTCTCTCTCTCTCTCTCTCTCTCTCTGTCTCTCTCTCTCTCTGTCTCTCTCTCTCTGTCTCTCTCTCTGTCTCTCTCTGTCTCACTCTGTCTCTCTATAAATATATATACAGTGGGCTCCAAAATTACGGGCACCCCTGACTGGCAATGCACAAACAATGTTTAAAAAAATATAAACAATAATTATGGAGATGAACTCAAAATACCAACATGTGAGAAATACTGTACTTTATTAATGTTACAATGGAACCAACAAAAATAATTGATTGATTTAATTAAAAATCAATGTCCTCCAAATCAAGGTTTCACAATTAATGGCACCCTTAATTAAAGATTATTGTAAATAACATCTACCAAAATTAAACCACAAATTAAATTACACTTATTTAAGTTTATCTAAGTCTTAAGGAACTATATTGAGCCATTACATCACTTCTTGTTTCACTATGGCATAAAAATGAGGTAAACTATGCAATATCCCTTTGTCATCCAACAACATGAAGAAATTAAAATAACTGTCAGTTCAGAAGAGACAGATGGTCGAACATCCACAAACGATTGAATACACCACTGAGCACTGTCAGGGCAATTATTAAAACATTCAAAAGATAAGGAACAGTTGAAAACCTCACAGGTAGAGGACGCAAATGCATTTTGCCCCCCAGGATAGGGAGGAGGATGGTGAGAGAAGCAACAAAATCCCCAAGAATCACTGTGAAAGAATTGCAGGCCTTGGTGGCGTCTTGAGGTCACCAGGGTTCAAAAAGGACCATCAGACGCCACCCCCACAACCACAGGCTCTTTTGGAAGAGTTGCCAGAAGAAAACCCTTTCTGACCCCAAGACACAGACGCAAGCGCTTGGAGTTTGCCAAACGTCATTTATATTATGACTGGAAGAAGGTGCTCTGGTCAGATGAGATCAAAATGTAACGTTTTGGTCAGATACAGCATCGGCATGTTTGGCATCGAAACAGAGATGCATACAAGGAGAGGCACCTCATACCCACGGTGAAACAGAGATGGAGACAAGGAGAGGCACCTCATACCCACGGTGAAACAGAGATGGAGACAAGGAGAGGCACCTCATACCCACGGTGAAACAGAGATGCAGACAAGGAGAGGCACCTCATACCCACGGTGAAACAGAGATGGAGACAAGGAGAGGCACCTCATACCCACGGTGAAACAGAGATGGAGACAAGGAGAGGCACCTCATACCCACGGTGAAACAGAGATGGAGACAAGGAGAGGCACCTCATACCCACGGTGAAACAGAGATGCAGACAAGGAGAGGCACCTCATACCCACGGTGAAACAGAGATGTATACAAGGAGAGGCACCTCATACCCACGGTGAAACAGATGCAGACAAGGAGAGGCACCTCATACCCACGGTGAAACAGAGATGTATACAAGGAGAGGCACCTCATACCCACGGTGAAACAGAGATGTAGACAAGGAGAGGCACCTCATACCCACGGTGAAACAGAGATGGATACAAGGAGAGGCACCTCATACCCACGGTGAAACAGAGATGGAGACAAGGAGACCTCATACCCACGGTGAAACAGAGATGCAGACAAGGACAGGCACCTCATACCCACGGTGAAACAGAGATGCATACAAGGAGAGGCACCTCATACCCACGGTGAAACAGAGATGCAGACAAGGAGAGGCACCTCATACCCACGGTGAAACAGAGATGCATACAAGGAGAGGCACCTCATACCCACGGTGAAACAGAGATGCAGACAAGGAGAGGCACCTCATACCCACGGTGAAACAGAGATGCAGACAAGGAGAGGCACCTCATACCCACGGTGAAACAGAGATGCAGACAAGGAGAGGCACCTCATACCCACGGTGAAACAGAGATGTATACAAGGAGAGGCACCTCATACCCACGGTGAAACAGAGATGCAGACAAGGAGAGGCACCTCATACCCACGGTGAAACAGAGATGCAGACAAGGAGAGGCACCTCATACCCACGGTGAAACAGAGATGCAGACAAGGAGAGGCACCTCATACCCACGGTGAAACAGAGATGCAGACAAGGAGAGGCACCTCATACCCACGGTGAAACAGAGATGCAGACAAGGAGAGGCACCTCATACCCACGGTGAAACAGAGATGCAGACAAGGAGAGGCACCTCATACCCACGGTGAAACAGAGATGCAGACAAGGAGAGGCACCTCATACCCACGGTGAAACAGAGATGCAGACAAGGAGACCTCATACCCACGGTGAAACAGAGATGGAGACAAGGAGACCTCATACCCACGGTGAAACAGAGATGGAGACAAGGAGAGGTACCTCATACCCACGGTGAAACAGAGATGCAGACAAGGAGAGGTACCTCATACCCACGGTGAAACAGAGATGGATACAAGGAGAGGCACCTCATACCCACGGTGAAACAGAGATGGAGACAAGGAGAGGCACCTCATACCCACGGTGAAACAGAGATGCAGACAAGGAGAGGCACCTCATACCCACGGTGAAACAGAGATGTATACAAGGAGAGGCACCTCATACCCACGGTGAAACAGATGCAGACAAGGAGAGGCACCTCATACCCACGGTGAAACAGAGATGTATACAAGGAGAGGCACCTCATACCCACGGTGAAACAGAGATGTATACAAGGAGAGGCACCTCATACCCACGGTGAAACAGAGATGCAGACAAGGAGAGGTACCTCATACCCACGGTGAAACAGAGATGCAGACAAGGAGAGGCACCTCATACCCACGGTGAAACAGATGCAGACAAGGAGAGGCACCTCATACCCACGGTGAAACAGAGATGCAGACAAGGAGACCTCATACCCACGGTGAAACAGAGATACAGACAAGGAGAGGCACCTCATACCCACGGTGAAACAGAGATGCAGACAAGGAGAGGTACCTCATACCCACGGTGAAACAGAGATGGAGACAAGGAGAGGCACCTCATACCCACGGTGAAACAGAGATGGAGACAAGGAGAGGCACCTCATACCCACGGTGAAACAGAGATGGAGACAAGGAGAGGCACCTCATACCCACGGTGAAACAGAGATGCAGACAAGGAGAGGCACCTCATACCCACGGTGAAACAGAGATGCATGGGTATGAGAGATGCAGACAAGGAGAGGCACCTCATACCCACGGTGAAACAGAGACACATACAAGGAGGCACCTCATACCCACGGTGAAACAGAGATGCAGACAAGGAGAGGCACCTCATACCCACGGTGAAACAGAGATGCATACAAGGAGAGGTACCTCATACCCACGGTGAAACAGAGATGCAGACAAGGAGACCTCATACCCACGGTGAAACAGAGATGGAGACAAGGAGAGGCACCTCATACCCACGGTGAAACAGAGATGGAGACAAGGAGAGGCACCTCATACCCACGGTGAAACAGAGATGCAGACAAGGAGAGGCACCTCATACCCACGGTGAAACAGAGATGCAGACAAGGAGAGGCACCTCATACCCACGGTGAAACAGAGATGCAGACAAGGAGAGGCACCTCATACCCACGGTGAAACAGAGATGGATACAAGGAGAGGAACCTCATACCCACGGTGAAACAGAGATGGATACAAGGAGAGGAACCTCATACCCACGGTGAAACAGAGATGGATACAAGGAGAGGCACCTCATACCCACGGTGAAACAGAGATGCAGACAAGGAGAGGCACCTCATACCCACGGTGAAACAGAGATGGAGACAAGGAGAGGCACCTCATACCCACGGTGAAACAGAGATGCAGACAAGGAGACCTCATACCCACGGTGAAACAGAGATGTATACAAGGAGACCTCATACCCACGGTGAAACAGAGATGCAGACAAGGAGAGGCACCTCATACCCACGGTGAAACAGAGATGCAGACAAGGAGACCTCATACCCACGGTGAAACAGAGATGCAGACAAGGAGAGGTACCTCATACCCACGGTGAAACAGAGATGGAGACAAGGAGAGGCACCTCATACCCACGGTGAAACAGAGATGGAGACAAGGAGAGGCACCTCATACCCACGGTGAAACAGAGATGCAGACAAGGAGACCTCATACCCACGGTGAAACAGAGATGCAGACAAGGAGACCTCATACCCACGGTGAAACAGAGATGCAGACAAGGAGAGGCACCTCATACCCACGGTGAAACAGAGATGCAGACAAGGAGAGGTACCTCATACCCACGGTGAAATATGGAGGGGGTCAGTGATGTTTTGGGGCTGTTTTAATTCCAGAGGTCCAGGGGCACTGGTTAAGATTGATGGCATAATGAATGAAGTATCAGGTCATTTTGTCTGACAATCTGGTTGCCTCTGCCAGAAGGCTGGGACTTGGCCGTAGATGGACTTTCCAACAAGACAATGACCCAAAACATACCTCAAGATCCACACAGAAGTGGTTCTGTGACAACAAAATCAATGTTCTGCCATGGCCATCTCAGTCACCGGACCTCAATCCAATCGAAAACCTGTGGGCTGAGTTGAAGAGGGCAGTTGATAAGCGCAAACCCAAGAATGTGAAGGATCTGCATAGAGGAATGGTCCAAAATCCCTCCAAATGTGTTCCTTAACCTTGTCAAACACTACAGGAAAATACTCCATGCTGTTATCCTTGCCAGAGGTGGTTGCACTAAGTACTAAATGAGGAGTGCCAATAATTATGAAACCTTGATTTTGGTAAAATGTATTTTGTATTAAATAATTGAATAATTTTGGTTGGTTCCATTGAAACTTTAATAAAGTACAGTATTTCTCACATGTTGATATTTAGAGTTTATCTCTATAATTATATTGTTTATAATGTTTAAGTATTGTTTGTGTATTGCCAGTCAGGGGTGCCAGTAATTTTGGAGCCCACTGTATATATATCGTTCTGTCTCTCTCTCTCAATTAAATTTAATTCAAAGCGATTTATTGGCATGGGAAACATACACTACATGATGAAAAGTACGTGGACATCTGCTTTTTGAAAATTTAATTCCAAAATCATGGGTATTAATATGGAGTTGGTCCCCCCTTTGCTGCTATAACAGCCTCCACTCTTCTGGGAAGGCTTTCCACTAGATGTAGGAACATTGCTGCGGGGCTTCCATTCAGCCATAAGAGCATTAGTGAGGTCGGGCACTGATGTTGGGAGATTAGGCCTGGCTCGCAGTCGGCGTTCCATTTCATCCCAAAAGGTTTTCGATGGGATTGAGGTCAGGACTCTGTGCAGGCCAGTCAAGTTCTTCCACGCCGATCTCAACAAACCATTTCTGTATCGACTTTGCTTTGTGCAAGGGGGCGTTGTCATGCTGAAACAAGAAAGGGCCTTTCCCAAACTGTTGCCATAACTTGGAAGCACAGAATCATCTAGAATGTCATTGTTAAGATGTCCCTGAACCATGAAAAACAGCCCCAGACCGTTATTCCTCCTCCAACAAACTTCACAGTTGGCACTATGGTAAACAAAGTTGGCACTATGCATTGGGGCAGGTAGCGTTCTCCTGGCACCCGCCAAACCTAGTCTGTCGGACTGCCGGATGCGTTTCCACTGCTCCAGAGTTTGATGGCGAGCTTTACACCACTCCAACTGAAGCTTGGCATTGCGCATGGTGATCTTAGGCTTGTGTGCGGCTGCTCGGCCATGGAAACCCATTTCATGAAGCTCCCGACAAACAGTTACTGTGCTGACGTTGCTTCGAGAGGCAGTTTGGAACTCGAGTGTTGCAACCGAGGACAGATGATTTAACACGCTACGTGCTACGTGCTTCAGTCCCGTTCTGTGAGCTTGTGTGGCCTACCACTTCCCGTCTGAGCCGTTGTTGCTCCTAGACGTTTCCACTTCACAATAACAGCACTTACAGTCGACCCGGGGGCAGCTCTAGCAGGGCAGAAATTTGACAAACTGACTTGTTGGAAATGTAGAATCCTATGACGGTGCCACATTGAAAGTTACTGAGCTTTTCAGTAAGGCCATTCTACTGCCAATGTTTCTCTATGGAGATTGCATGGCTGTGTCCTCAATTTTATATGTTTACATTGCCAAGTGAAATAGATAATGAACAAAAGTGAAATAAACAATGAAAAATGTAAACATTACACTCTCAAAAGTCCCAAAGGAATAGAGACATTTCAAATGTCATATTATGTCTATACTGTATATATATACAGTGTTGTAACAGTGTTCAAATAGTTAAAGTACAAAAGGGAAAATAAATAAACATAAATATGGGTTGTATTTACAATGGTGTTTGTTCTTCACTGGTTGACCTTTTCTTGTGGCAACAGGTCACACATCTTGCTGCTGTGATGTCACACTGTGGTATTTCACCCAGTAGATATGGGAGTTTATCAAAATTGGATTTGTTTTCTAATTCTTTATGGGTCTGTGTAATCTGAGGGAAATATGTGTCTCTAATATGGTCATACATTTGGCAGGAGGTTAGGAAGTGCAGCTCAGTTTCCACCTCATTTTGTGGGCAGTGTGCACATAGCCTGTCTCCTCTTGAGAACCAGGTCTGCCTACGGCGGCCTTTCTCAATAGCAAGGCTATGCTCACTGAGTCTGTACATAGTCAAAGCTTTCCTTAAGTTTGGGTCAGTCACAGTGGTCAGGTATTCTGCCACTGTGGACTCTCTATTTAGGGCCAAATAGCATTCTAGTTTGCTCTGCTTTTTTGTTAATTCTTTCTAATGTGTGAAGTAATTATCTTTTTGTTTTCTCATGATTTGGTTGGGTCTAATTGTGCTGCTATCCTGGGGCTCTGTGGGGTCTGTTTGTCTTTGTGAAAAAAGCCCCAGGACCAGCTTGCTTAGGGGACTCTTTTCTAGGTTAATCTCTCTGTAGGTGATGAATTTGTTATGGAAGGTTTGGGAATCGCTTCCTTTTAGGTGGTTGTAGAATTTAACGGCTCTATTCTGGATTTTGATCATTAGCGGGTATCGGCCTAATTCTGGTCTGCATGTATTATTTGGTGTTTTACACAGAGGATATTTTTGCAGAATTTTCATGCAGTCTCAATTTGGTGTTTGTCCCATTTTGTGAATTCTTATTGGTGAGCGGACCCCAGACCTCACAACCATAAAGGGCAATGGGTTCTATAACTGATATAAGTATTTTTTTTAGCCAGATCCTAATTGGTATGTCGAATTTTATGTTCCTTTTGATGGCATAGAAGGCCCTTCTTGCCTTCTCTCAGCTCGTTCACAGCTTTGTGGAAGTTACCTGTGGGGCTGATGTTTAGGCCGAGGTATGTATAGTTTTTTGTGTGCTCTAGGGCAGGTATTCCCAAACTGGGGCAATGCCGTCGGGGGTACGCCAAATAAATATGTGATTCACATTTAATTTATTTATATATACAGTATATACAGTGGGGAGAACAAGTATTGGATACACTGCCGATTTTGCAGGTTTTCCTACTTACAAAGCATGTAGAGGTCTGTAATTTTTATCATAGGTACACTTCAACTGTGAGATGGAATCTAAAACAAAAATCCAGAAAATCACATTGTATGATTTTTAAGTAATTCATTTGCAATGATATGGGCAGCAACCATGTAACGCTTTTACAACATACAGAAGTGCACTAGTTATCAACGGGCAAACGCAATTTTTTTTATTGAGAGAAGAGCTTAAAGTTTTCTTTACTGACCATAATTTTCACTTGTCTGACTGCTTGCATGATGACGAGTTTCTCACACTACTGGCCTAACTGGGTGAGGTTTTTTCTCACTTGAATGATCTGAATCTAGGATTACAGGGACTCTCCGCAACTGTATTCAATGTGCGAGACAAAATTGAGGCTATGATTAAGAAGTTGGAGCTCTTCTCTGTCTGCATTAACAAGGACAACAGGTCTTTCCATCATTGTATGATTTTTTTTGTGTGCAAATGAACTCAAGACAATGTCAAATGTGATATAGTGAAGCACCTGAGTGAGTTGGGTGCTCAATTACGCAGGTACTTTCCCGAACGGATGACTCAAACAACTGGATTCATTATCCCTTTCATGCCCTGCCTCCAGTCCACTTACTGATATCTGAACAAGAGAGCCTCATCGAAATTGCAACAAGTGGTTCTGTGAAAATGTAATTTAATCAGAAGCCACTGCCAGATGTCTGGATTGGGCTGCGCTCAGAGTATCCTGCCTTGGCAAATCGCGCTGTTAAGACACTGATGCCCTTTGCAACCACGTATAGGACCTATGTGAGAGTGGATTCTCGGCCCTCACTAGCATGAGAACTAAATACACGCACAGACTGTGTGGAAAATGATTTAAGACTGAGACTCTCTCCAATACAACCCAACATTGCAGAGTTATGTGCATCCTTTCAAGCCCAACCTTCTCATTAACCTGTTAGTGATCCCTTCCCGCTCGGATCCCGTTAATGGGATTGATTTGACAACATCCTGTGAAATTGCAGCGCACCAAATTCAAAAACAGAAATACTCATAATAAAGATTCACAAAACATACATGTATAATACATCAAAATAAAGCTTAACTTCTTGTTAACCAAGCCACAGTGTCAGATCTCAAAAAGGCTTTACGGCGAAAGCAAACCATGCAATTATCTGAGGACAGCACCCCGCATACCAACACATGAAAATCAGATTTCAACCCGCCAGGCGCGACACAAAACTCGGAAATAACGATATAATTCATGCCTTACCTTTGAAGATCTTATGTTGGCATGCCAAAATGTCCCAGAAACATCACAAATGGTCCTTTTGTTCGATAATGTCCTTTGTTTTATCCCCAAAATGTCAATTTATTTGGCGCGTTTGATTCAGAAAATACACCGGTTCCAACTCGCCCAACATGACTACAAATGATCTAATAATTTACCTGTAAACTTGGTCCAGACATTTCAAACAACTTTCCTAATCCAACTTTAGGTATTTCAAAATGTAAATAATTGATACATTTTAAGATGGAATATACTGTGTTAAATAGCGGATAAAATCAATGTGGAGCGACCTCTCACTCAACGTCAACAAAACCAAGAAGATGATCGTGGACTTCAGGAAACAGCAGAGGGAGCACCCCCCTATCCACATTGACGGGACAGTAGTGGAGAAGGTGGAAAGTTTTAAGTTCCTCGGCGTACACATCACGGACAAACTGAAATGGTCCACCCACACAGACAGCATGGTGAAGAAGGTGCAACAGAGACTCTTCAACCTCAGGAGGCTGAATATATTTGGCTTGTCACCTAAAACCCTCACAAACTTTTACAGATGTACAATTGAGAGCATCCTGTCAGGCTGTATCGCCGTTTGGTATGGCAACTGCACAGTCCTCAACCGCAAGGCTCTCCAGAGGGTAGTGCAGTCTGCACAACGCATCACCGGGGGCAAACTACCTGCCCTCCAGGCTACCTACAGCACACGATGTCACAGGAAGGCCAAAAAGATCATCAAGGACAACAACCACCTGAGCCACTGCCTGTTCACCCCGCTACCATCCAGAAGGCGAGGTCAGTACAGGTGCATCAAAGCTGGGCAGAGAGAGTGAAAAACAGCTTCTATCTCAAGGCCATCAGACTGTTAAACAGCCATCACTAACACAGAGAGGCTGCTGCCAACATACAGACTCAAATCTCTGGCCACTTTAATAAATTGACTTAATAAAGGAATCACTAGTCACTTTTCATCTCATATGCATATACTGTATTTCATACCATCTATTGCATCTTATCTATGTCGTTCGGCCATCGCTCATCCATATATTTATATGTACATACTCTTATTCCATCCCTTTATATTTGTGTGTATTAGGTAGTTGTTTTGAATTTGTTAGATTGCTTGTTAGATATTACTCCACGGTCAGAAGTAGAAGCACAAGCATTTCGCTACACTCGCATTAACATCTGCTAACCATGTGTATGTGACCAATAAAATGTGATTTGATTTACATGGATTTTATAATGTCGTATGTTTTTTCTCAACACCGCTTTCTATCAATTTGTATAGCAGACCCTTGTGTCAAATACAGTCAAAAGCTTTTTAGAAATCAACAAAGCATGATAAGACTTTGCCTTTGTTTTGTTCGTTTGTCAATTAGGGTGTGCAGGGTGAACACGTGGTCTGTCGTATGGTAATTTGGTAAAAAGCCAATTTGACATTTGATCAGTACACTGTTTTCACTGAGGAAATGTACGAGTCTGCTGTTAATGATAATGCAGAGGATTTCCCCAAGGTTGCTGTTGGTGCATATCCCACGGTAGTTATTGGGGTCAATTTTGTCTCCACTTTTGTGGATTGGGGTGATCAGTCCTTGGTTCCAAATATTGGGGAAGATACCAAATAATGTTAAATCATTTATGTTTAGCCAATTGGAATTTGTGGTCTGTATATTTTCTCATCTCTCTCTGTCTCTCTAGATATCATTCAGCAACTAACAGTTCAGCAGCCGACTCTGTTCGTCTATATCCACCTTGTCACACTGTGGGAGGGATTAAAATAGGCACTGTGTTGTGTGTGTGTGTGTGTGTGTTGTGTGTGTGTGTGTGTGCCAACCATCTAATCCAGGTCTCCTCCCTCATCCTCTTATCTCCTCTCTCCTCCTCTTCTCCTCGTGCTCTTTAACTTGAGGCATCTCTCTCTCGCTCTCTCTTTCACTCTCTCTCTCTCTCTCGTTCGTTCTCTCTCTCTATTTCTACAAATTATTACAAATCCCATCTATTTCTACAATTTATTTTCTTTTAATCTGATTTAACCCTAACCGTACAACGATATAGCCAATTTTGACTTTGTGGTTGTGGTAACCATTGACAACTCTCTCTCACCACTAAGCTGTGATGTTCTACAATATTCTTGGCATTTGAAATTATAATGATATGCACAGTTATCTTCTTCCTATGAAGCATTTTCCAGGCAGCTACATTATGTTACATGACAGAAGACATCAATAACAGAAGCAAGCAGCAATGCAACACAAAATGCAGTCAGCAACAGTCAGCCAACGTTGACAGTTAGCCTAGCCAGCCAGTAAACCAGACAGTCATTCAATCAGGGCAGCCAGACAGTTAGCCTAGCCAGCCAGTAAACCAGACAGTCATTCAATCAGGGCAGCCAGACAGTTAGCCTAGCCAGCCAGTAAACCAGACAGTCATTCAATCAGGGCAGCCAGACAGTTAGCCTAGCCAGCCAGTAAACCAGACAGTCATTCAATCAGGGCAGCCAGACAGTCAGTCAGAGTCACTCGGTCAACCATTTAGTCAGTCAGCAACAGTCAGCCAACAGTTAGCCTAGCCAGCCAGTAAACCAGACAGTCATTCAATCAGGGCAGCCAGACAGTTAGCCTAGCCAGCCAGTAAACCAGACAGTCATTCAATCAGGGCAGCCAGACAGTTAGCCTAACCAGCCAGTTAACCAGACAGTCATTCAATCAGGGCAGCCAGACAGTCAGTCAGAGTCAGTCGGTCAACCATTTAGTCAGTCAGCCAGGCAGTCATTCAGGTAGTCAGTCACAGTCAGTCAGTGTGCAGCCTGTTTTTCAACAGAGCTGAGTGGATATAATGGCTGACACGTTGGACTAGCTGTGGGGGTAACGTTGGACCAGCTGTGGGGGTATAATGTCTGATACGTCGGACCAGCTGTGGGGGTATAATGGCTGATACGTTGGACCAGCTGT